>NC_133930.1:34500866-34577693 GCF_964199755.1 Larus michahellis
TTTTTGTTATGCCCTGAAAAACACTAATAAACCCTCACATATTTCCAGTTAGAAATCAACATTTTTCAGCAGAATTAGTGACCTAAAATGTAGATAACTTTTAAAAATAAGTAGAAAGTGTTTTCTTCTCAAAATTCCATTTAATCAAAAGCTAAAGCAAAGAGACAAAACTGTTGAGTTGTTAGTGTACTCTGAGTAACTTCTGATTTATACTGCTATGAAATCTGAATCAGACCATCGGAATGATCTTGCATCTATTTCCAGTGTACACTCACACTGCTATTTCAGGGAAGTTAGAGACATGATAGATGAGATTTTTGAGGTTTTCCTTTCTTGTCTAAATCAGAGCAGTTACCTACATTCGTTATCTATACATTCATCACATCTGATGATTATAAACATATTTTGATTAAAGAGTATGGGCTTCTGCAAACTAAATATGCACTCTCAAATATCCATGTTTTTTTTTTTCCCAAATGGATAAGAAATAGACAAGTGTTCCCAGTGTTACTGAAACACGTTCATACCAGTGCATTGTCAGGTTCTTAAAGTCATATGCAGAATTTGAAAGGAAGGTACAGCTTTCAGTAATATTGTGAAAGATCAGAAGTTCCATCTAGGAATCAGTGGCAAAATACACTAGTCTAGTGAGGTGGATAAAGGTAATTGTGAATTCTATCTTTGAAAACACCTAGCCACTAGCAATTCCCAGTCTTTGTTTAAATGGTGTGGTACTTCTCTCACTGGTGTCAGAAACTGCAAGATCCACTCCAAGGAGTACAGTTGCTGCATCTAGCCGTGCCTGTAGTCTTTGCAATGTTGCTACTTTATACTATGATGTCTACCATGTCCTTACATATGCAGTGAATAAAACTGATTATTCTGAGTATACTTTACAGACTATGTACAGTGTCAAGTGTATAGAAGGAGGGGTATAAAATGAGGATGACGACATTAACTAGGAAGCAGTACAAAGTCCTGATATGCCTTAACAAGGGCTCTGTACTGAATCAGTGGCAGAGCTGTGAAAATAACACTAGGTATAGAATTAAGGTACAGAACACTAGGTACAGAATTAAGGAAATTTATCAGGTTATGCAAGTAGAAATTTAGAAATATTTTCAGACTGGTTTATGTTCTTGTGCGGTTTGCATTTTACCTCGGTTAATTTCATTTCACTGGACTGTCTGATTCCCAATATTCAAGAGGGTAGTAATGATTAATCAGTTTTATCCTCACCGCACGCACTTGAGGTAGGGAAGTGTTATCCTGATTTAAAGACAAAGGTGTGTAAACTAAGCGACATACCTGAGATCAGCAAGCATCTGTGGCACAAGATAGGATTTTTATCATGTTTTCAGAGTCTTAGTTAAACAATTTGCTAGACCAAAGACAACTTTTTAATATTTAAGAGAGTTTTTGTCTAGTTGGTTTGTTGGTTGGGATTTTTGTTGTTGTTATTTTGAAATTTAGCCACATTCAGGTTGTTGATTCATAGCTTTATGATGAATTGGTGGAGAGAATGAAAACTTCTGGCTTGTCCATGTATGGGATTTTCTATGATATTTCTGGTTCAAAATCTCATGTAAATCCTGGGATGCACAATGCCTATATTTATTACAGTTTAGCTAGAGGAAGACTTAGAATGGAGGAGCATCTCAAAAATTACGTACCCAGAAAACAGGGTAGAAATAACATGAGATACTACAGAAAAGTTGATACCATGTGCTGCTGGACTACTTGTACTTTGGACTGAGGAGCTTAAACAAAGATGGGCTTATGGGGGTTGAGGTCAAACAGGAACAAGGTGTATGAGCTTCTTTAGGTATAGCTGCTAGGCCTAGGATATCTTGTTTCCATAAGTGGAATATACACAACAGATTACTTGGGCCAATGCCCTTGCCCACGGCAGGGGGTGATTTTTTTACTGACAACAGAGCCTCAAGTAAGGTCAGGAATGTGAAAACCATAGCTAAGAACCCTCACTTATTTCTAAACCTTGAATACTTCTAAAGAGACATCTTCAATTCCAGGACCATGTATCCTAAGAGTCCAGACCAGTACTGTCCCAGGGATATCACTTTTCAGTTCCCTGTGTTCATACTGTAAGTCATAGCTACTAATCATGACAAGCCTCTTTGCTTTCTTTATCTCCTACCAGACATTTATTTTTCCTACGTAAAAGATATGACCCTATCAAAAGTTAAAGAACCTGAGGAAGTCAATATTTAGGATCTCCAGCAGTTTTTCCTATTTGGTCCAAAACAATAAAAGACACACTCTAGGGGACCAGTCACAATATTATTTTTTTTTTACACTGCTGTAGATCAGGATGAAGGAAGTATAGTTCCAAATATATATATATATAGTTCCATAGACCAAAACTATGCTAAGGATAGTTTTGGTCCTGTCTTCAGCCATGGGAATGTATAGAGTTGACAGCCAGTCATGATCAAAATTGTGTTAACTGCAGTAGCCTGACACCAAATATTCTCAGCTACCTTTCCCAACAACATAACATGAAGCAAAATGTACCTAATTAGCATCCATGGTTTCCTGCCTGCTTCAAAGCCCACCTGCTTCACACATCTGATAAACAGCACTTCTCCCCTGTATCAATATTACGTTCTTTCCTTCTACTTCTTCCTTCTGATATTTGTTAGTGTCAGTGTCCCTACTACTGCAGACGAATGAGAAAAATAAGGATTATTTTGAAGGGACGATCACTGAAGAAGTTATAAACCCACACGGTCATTTCATCATCGCCTGGTTTTGGTTATCAGCTTCTGCATATGAAGCCCATCTCCTTCTTCACAGATGGTGAAGCAGCTCCCATAGTACATGTGTATTGGAGCAGATTTTGGCTTGGTGACTTTAACAAGAAGGTTGTGATCTGTCTTTTTGTGTTTCATTTATTACTTGGTGGAGTTTACCACTTTACCCCATAGATTACATCTGAAATTGTGTTTATGGTCAGAAGAATGACTGTAAAAATGGTGTGTATGCAAGAGAACTCCTTCATGTTTGTGCTGAGTTACATATGCCTTGTTTTTTTGAACAGAAATAGACCTTTTTCCTTTTTATTTCACAGGAACTCATCCAGCTAGGGGACAATAAGCTTGTTTCTCTCCTGATTCATGCATTATCAACACAATTGTTAATTAAATGTTTACAGTTGCAGATCTTTGTTTAGTACAGAAAAGGGAATGAAATTAGTCTGAAAAAAAACTGAGCCCAGCTTATACTTCAATTTCTCTTTCATATACAGAGACTTTTCTTTTTAATTGTGTCTTTTATCATTGGCTACAAATCACGCACACATTAAATAGTAAAATCTTACCTTATGGTCAGTGAGAAAACTGCAGATACAGCTGATTTCAGACACAGAATAGATCTAATTTAGAAATGGGAGAGGGACATTTTTCACCATATTGCTTTTCAGAGCAAACTCTGTTTTTTTGAAGGATTTGGTGAGGACTGTTTAGGATGTTCTTCTTACCCTTTTAAGTCCCTTGGACGAGCAACTGTGCTCATGATGAACAAAGAGGACGTCTGCATAGTTCAAATACGAGTATTACTTTAATCCAGTTCTAGAGACCCATTTTTTCTTGTTACCCATCAATGCCTTCAGACAGCAATACTTAAAACAAAAAACAGGGTACGGAAAGTCAATGGCTCTGTAGTAACAATACTCCACAAGATGCTGTGCAAAATTCATATCCTATTTCTTTGACAAGGGACAGAGTTCAGTCTGGCTGGCAAGGACATCTAATCTGAAACAGATTTCCTTGCTGTTCAACACTTGTTGTAGAATGAGCTCACATGAAAAATATAATACTGCTTGATTACTCATTAGTTCCAGCAACCTGCTTTCGTATGTATTTTTGTCCCTAGTTGCCTTCCTTTCCATCATGTCATTAGTCCCTGTAGCAAGCTTTGCTGCTTGTAACACAGCATGACATACCAGACCAACCAGGACTATAGCTTAAACCTATCATCAGTGATAACCGTAGCAAGTGACAGTCTTGCTGTTATAAAGCTTGCACAAAGTTCTGAGTATCAATCATATTTTAGACAATCAGCACTCATTACGTTGTTTGTTGGTTTGCATTTTCTCAAAGCTCACTTTAAAATTAGGAAAAATTTATTCCTCTTGGATTTGTGTTATCCCAGTCCTGCCTCCAAAGGCAGTTTCAGGGTTCAGGAAGGCATTTGCTGTTTGAAGCATTGTGCATTAAACCTCATAAAGCTTAAAAAGAAAGCACAAAACAAACCAAAAGCCTGGTAACCTGAAGACTGTACAGAACAATCCCTCTCATGCAATGCCTCGAGCATTTTTTATTTTAACATTTGTCAAAAAAAGAGCATGAGCTTTTTAATGCTAATTACTAAGCGTCTAGAAAATTTCTTTTTCTTTCTCTAAAGGGAGACTCTTCCACAATCAGCAATTTTTCTGGACATTTTCTGGGTCTTAAAAGCCTCCAGCGTACAGTGCAGGGGGTGTGATTTCTGGTTTGATTAGGTAAGGCTTTACCTTTCAGCAAAACTGTTTAGGTGTGTATTATTACATTTACCTTGAGGCATGTAAATATCACACCCAGTTCCTTTGCAACCTGAGCCTTAACTGAAAAATAAACCACCCTTCAAGATGGAAGAAGGCTGGATGTTTACCCAAAAGTAATATCTTCAGGGAAGTCTGTGTATAAGTAACTTTCCATTCTTAAGGCAAGTACTGTCTCACTTTGACTACATGTGGATAAAACCACTCTTGAATCAAAGCAGTCATTAAATTTGGGGGCTTTTTCATCTTAAACTGATTGCAATTTAAGCATGATGGTAGAACTGGTCTCCTTAATTGTAGCTTTTCTAAATGTACTCAAGAAGTGTTTTGGTCAACCAGCTCCCATGATAAGTGTTTAAGCCGAGCACTTCTGCAAGCATTTTGTCTTGAATACACTATTCGGTCTGGTCAAATGGTAACTGGTGTAGTTTCTGTTCACTGGTTGGGGGACTTTCATCTTACAAGCAGAAAAAGTATCAAAAAAAACCCCCAATCACTTCTCCAAGGAGAAGAGGGTTGAAAACTCGCTTTAGAGTGAGAAGAGACTCGATAAAGCAGTCCAGCAAATTTTTGATACTGAAATATTTTTCCTGCATGTTTTTAAACAGGAAAGAGTTTTGTATTTGTCTATATACAAGAATGCCAGACTGAAAAATACTTGATTTCCTTCCCAACAAGAGAAAGATATAATCCAGATTTATTAACTGCCAAATAGACTTTATGTTCGCTTTTCTTGTCACATTCCAACCAAGTAATTGGGTGTATGAAGATTAGATATAACTAGGAACTTCATCAAAAACAACTCAAAATACCTGCATTTTCCTTTCCTTCTAATATTTTCATGAACAGGACTGGTTTAATGAGTATTAACTAAAAATCTGCTAGTAAGGAGGGTAAAAGTGACCTCTCTGAACCACAGATCAGGTTTTGCAATCCCATTTACAAATTTTCTTCCCTCAGCATTAGAGAAAATAACAGCTCACTTTTTTTTTCTTTCTTTTTTTTTTTTTTTTTTTTAATTTGGAGTCTTCTAATTAGTCACTAATTTAGTTGTTCAGGCAGTTAAGTAAGCAGCCTGATTTAAGATGCCATAAGCATCTAAAATTTGTAATGATATTCTCCACGCACTCAGGACAATTCTTAGAGGCTAACTGTAAACATCTGCAATTATAAATGTTTGACCCTGGTTTCTACGTGACAGGTTTAAACACAGCATCAGTCACGTGTTCTTAAAATATCTTAAATATCTACTAAATATCTATTAAATAAATAGACACTGAATCTATTTAGTAGATTTTTTAGCAGTCTTAAAACTTGTTAACCTTCACAACATGTTACTATCAGAGAAAACCCTAAACATTATTTAGAAGCCAGGAATTATGAATGACTATCCTTACAAAGGTATAATATTTTCTTGAGAGCTTGAATGTGTGAAAATTAGAGATGTGAAAGAAAATAGCAGGACTGCCAGCCACAGGACAAATAAGTCAAGCTCCTCTATCACTAAATATCATGGCAATAGCTTAATTATCTGTAAAACAAATAGCACATTTATGTAGTAGTTTATATTTGTTTAATTAGTTTATATCAAACTTTTATATTTAAGTCATGCTTTCTCTTTTCATTTAGGAGTTCTGAAAATGAGTTTTAGCAAAAGTCAAAATATGGTTACTCATTTTTCTTCTGTCATTTTAATACTACATAAAAATCAGCAAATGAAAGACTCTTCCAGTACTCTTATTCTTATCATAATTCTTATGATTTCACTACATTTTTATGGTTTTAAAATTGAAACTCCTGAAAACAATTATCTTCACTTTCATTTTTACTAACTAATGTTTTTACAGTGTATTATAGTGACTTACTATGTACATCTATGTCAGAAATGTATTTCTAATTGAAGATTCTATGGGAAAGGAAGAGAAAAGGGAGGCCGGGTTGGGATTTTATTATTTTTATTTTAATGGCAAGGGCTATTCCTCTTAAGAAGGACAGTTGTGGTCTGAAGCCTGGTCCTATAATAACTGTTTTCCCACAGAAATCTTTTTAAAGTAATGACTTTTGATTATTTAGGTTGAGCTAGAGTAATTTTTAAATGAATTCTGACCCCTGTCAGTTCTGGGTTTTGGCACATAGAACCTGGTACAAGAATACTGATCAGATATTAAGAATGCTTTTTTAAATCCTCGTGAAATTCCCATCCAGATTTGTTAGACACCGTAATGCACATTTACACTTTAAAATATTGCCCAACATTAATTCTTTAATTTTTCTGGTGTATGCTTCCAGCCTAAGTCATGTGCATCTGAATAACAGAAAAAGAGCTGTAGCGTTGAATCCGTCTTGGTGCCACTTTCACAATCACTTCTGTAACAGCACCAGTTGATTTTCATTTCTGCTTTGGTTCACAAGAGAAGGATAAAAAGAAGAAGCTGTGAAAGCTGTCTTTTCACTTGTATTTCACAAGTAACACAAACTGTTCCATGTTAATTTTATCAACACCAGTATCACACCAAATCCTTTGGCAGCAGTCAGGCTTTTTTTCTACCCAGTAATACTTCTGAAAGTCAAGTGATAGTGTCAGCTAATCCTGGTCATTCTGTAGCACAAGTAAAGATTATGCAAGTTTGTCAACTCTACTAATATCTCACCTTTGACTGGTGTTCTCCCCTCACTTCTGTTCCAGGTGGAGACTTGCTGCTGATACAACCCATGCCGTACAAGCTTTCTCTGGTTGCATGATTGCACACTAGACTACTTATTTTATTAAGGGTTGCTTGCCTCTGGGTACTAAATTCTATTGCCTGTGATAACAAATTTCATATATACACATTTTGAATGTTCTGATGGCAGCTTATTTGCTAATGTGACGTTCAGTAAGAAGGGTTATTGGTTTAATACAGTGTGGATAAGTATCATACGTAATCATCAGTTTGTTTCAAGCTGACGGTAGACCTGTCTTCTGTGCTCCTACATCAGGCAGGTTTTTTTTTATTTTGGGCTCCTTTAAGTACTTGAGATCCACTGAACATGCAACAAAATAGCAAAATTTAGTTAGCATGCATGCACAAGTTTCCTTTCTTTTTTTTTTTTTAATTAAGCACTCAGACTTACTTCAAAAGTAGCACAAATATGCAAGTCAACTTTATGATTAATAGCTTCAGACTCAAGTGCTTTTATTTTTGGTCTTCATGGAGAATCTACTATTTCCACTGAGATTTTTTCAACAACTTTAGCTGTATTTAAAGTTAATGAGCTTTTTCAATTAAAGCTTCAGATATTTAGCCTTTGGATAACATTTAGATGAACCAGGGTGTATCTAATTATGTTGGGTGAATTCTTAAGAGGCTCCGCATATACTTCATTCATAACAAGCACATTTTATGTTGCGGGCACGTACTGGACTTCATTCTAGACTGAATGCAAATCACCCCTGTGGAAACAGCATTACCAATAGGTGTGAGAGTTCGAGGAATGACTGCACTAGCAAATGCCCTTGAGAGTATGTACAACATCAACCATTCTGAGTGGCAGAGAACTCAAGACTGCCATTAGGGTAAAAACTAAACAAGGAAGAGGAGGCTGGGTAAAAATACAAGAACACTGCCTAAAGTGGGCAAAACATGTCAGAACAGAATATTGAAATCTTGCTGCTTGCTTATTGAAATCAACAAAGGGACTAAACGAAAAAAACCCACCACTTTAACATGAGAAAAAGGGGGGAAAAAAGATTGTGTGGTTTTCAAATTGTGTACTTTGGTCCTTGTGTACATCTGTACATGGGGAGGAAATGCTGTTTACACACTGACTTCCCTGGGAGCTGATGTCTTCTGCTTTCCTATGGGACTCCTTGGTTTCTAATCACTCTACCAGACCCCTGAGGTGCAGAAGTCACCACAAGAGATAACCTGGCTGGCTCTGAAAAACTGTCACATCAGATTAAGTTGTTGACTTGCATCCAGGGCAAACATTTTAAACTGTGTCATATGTGTCTTATACAACATCTTGAGAACATCTTGAGAACTTGTACAACATGTCTTGAGAACATCACTTACCCTGTCTTGTTCTTGATGCACCACCTGTAAATTGAGAATGGCATTATATCCCTACCTAAAAGAAGCAATTGTGAGGATATTTGCTGGAGCAGAAGGCTGGTCATAAGGAAGGAATGAGATAAATACCTATGCAGGTAAATAATAAATAGTATTAAACTACAAATTTCGTCTCCACACTGGGATTTTAAACATTTTAAACCTAGACACCTTCTGAGCACCAGCCCATGTATTCAGCTCCCTAAAGATATGAAGCAGAAAGGCTTTGGAAGGTAAAATCTGAGTTCAGGTTTCAGTTACTTCCTAATGCAGGGATGTCCAATTGTACAATGTATAAATGCCTTCAAAGAACATCTTAAAAAAAAGCCCAGCTCCCTTCTACAAGTCTGTGTTTAAACTCACAAATACAAGCCTCTCAGTACCCTTAGGGTTTTTTTTGATGTTCCATATACACACTTTCCTCAGCGCTGTTCTACGTCTGTTTCCAGATTGGTTAACCAGACTTAAAGCATGCCATAGTGGATTCGAGATAATCTCTCACTTCACTTGGCCAGTCAAAATAGCTGATGGAGCAGCCTCTCAGTACGGGAAATAGACCAAGTTGGAATTGCTTACACTTCAAATTTAAGATTTTAATTCTCTCTTCCCCATCCAGTTGCCTGTTTTCAGAAATGTTGAAGACTTAGTAGCCTTGATACTCCTCTTACTTTCTCAAATTTTCTGAAGTTGACCACTGGCTGCAAAACTGTCAGATGTGATGGCACAGGAAGACCAACAAGCAGGACAGTGTGATTGTGTAGGGTTTTTTTTCCCAAGCGCTCCTGATGAACTGAATCTAAAGGCAGGGAAACAATTTTAAAAGTTATAATTGAAGAACAGATTGAAAGAACTACCACTAAAGTACACGGTCTCATTTCTCTCCTCCACCCCATCCTGCTTCAAGTAAAACACTAGCAAGATACTGCAATTTCTAAAGTTCAACACTTGTACTGCAGCATTCTGATACTATACTGCAGTGAATGATGAAGAAAGAAATTGCTCTCTTTGTGATTGAAGCCTCAGTCTAAACCAGAACAGAACAAAGCTGACAGCTGTTTCTTCAAGATTATTCTGAGAAAATATCTGATCCAAAAGAAAACGTCACCTTTTTCCCCAACAAATGTAGCATTAAAGGGGAAAAGTGGCAAAATTCCAACCAGAACTTGCCAAAACTGTGAAACTAAAGGTATTTGCCTTAGGAAGAAAAATATCCACCATGTTCTCAGCACTGAAGTATAAAATGGCTGTTTTCCTTCCATCCAAATTTCCTGTGTTTTTTATTAAAAACAATGTAGCAAAAAACTTATACAAGCCACAAAAATGCAATTTCATATTATTTTTGTTTTGAGAATTTTCTTTACATAGCATAACCCAAACCCAACCTCACACTTTGTTGAACCCTTCTTGCTTTTCATCTCCAGGTTAACAGAGCCTATGCCATTACAGCTGAATTTTCATTTACCAGGTAACAAAGCCATCTTTCCCTTGGCAGATGTGGCCACCAGGGAGTCATCCTTGGTGACAGCCCAGTGCATAGGCGATGTGTGCGTCGTGCCAACCACCACCCTGGCCAGTTAAGAATCAAGGCGCTAGACTGGGCTTAGCTGTTGGGAGGAAATTCCTCACACAACTGCTTTTGAGAAGCCACAGCTTTTATTTGTATCTTTAGTGGTAATCACTGATTTGGCTTTTTGAAATGCTTCATGTGACTTGATTGCTTTTAGTAGCTACTTGCCTTTAACTGACTGATTGACACTGGAAACAGAAATACCTTAAAACAGCAAGCACGGTTGGAGTTACAACAAATTGGAAAAGGTGCTTTAAGAACTTACCAAGATACCTTTGTCGCTCTCTTTTGGGCTCCTGTCCCAATGACTTCAGCTTGAAAGCATTAAAATGAGTTCCTTATACATGCTTTGCAGGTGAGGGGTTTTTTTGAGCTTTAATTTGCTGTTTGATTCGCCCCGGGATTTTCAGGTGTTGCATGAGGGAGTAAAGAACAGAAAGTACCTCAGTTCTTGGTTGTCAGCCATTGGATGATGGCCACAGCATTATTAAACCATCCAAGCATGCTGGGTCTCAACCACAAAATTTAATTTTCCCTACTGCAGGGACTAATCAACTACCAGAGGCACCAAGTCCTGAGGAGACTGGTTTTATCTGTATTTTTTTTTTCTTTCAAAGACTGAAGCACAGCTAATTTTACAGTTTTGTCTATCCTCAGGCTTACAAACAATGACAGCAATGCAGCTTGATGAGAAACAGATAAAAACTGGAATTTATGCTTACACTATGACATAAATTAAAGAAAGATGAAAGGTTTAAATAATTAACAGCACCTCCATAAGTCAGATAGAAAGACCCCAGATTCCCGTAAGTGAAGAAAAAAAAAAAAAAAAAAAAACCAAAAGGGAAATAAAGCATGCTGAATGATATCAACAGCTACCTCTTGCTTTGTGTAAAACTGAGAAGGAAAGTTGGTTCTTACTGCAATTGCCGATTTCCACAAAACCACCTCCACTAACAAACTAAATTCTCATTTTTGAATCTCGCACGAGATTTACAGTACACACACATTTGTATCTCAAATCTAGTATTCAGAAGAACCATTTCTCATGGATTCACTGCATAACAATCCTTTAGCTTCTTAAGCAGTTGCTAGCATACTGGGTTTTTTGCAGAAACTCCATGTGTATATTCTCCATCCTAGAAATATGACTAGGCAATTGAACCATTTATGTTTCATTTACCGCAAAGTATAGGGTTTCATACTAAGAGGGGAAAGCTGGGAGAGAAGTAAAGAGAGCAAGGAAAGGAAAGAAATACTGCAGCTCAGCACCACCGCAATATTCATCTATATTGTTTTTAATCACAGAAACTGTTTCTTGGAGTTCTTCCAGGAAAGACTGAGGGGCAGGGGGGGAACTTCACAATGAAATAATGATACCTTAAAATGCACCAATACAGGAGATAAAGGCTGTACTATGCACATGTTAAATTTATCAGAAAAAGATGGTTGCAAGCAGCCGTTCACATGACTAAGACAGAATTCTTTCAAAATGACGGCTGTTCAGGCTTTATAGGACACATTAGCTTAAAAGAAATTTGGAAATAGAAGAAAGTTCCAACCAAAGAAAACAATTATAAATATTCTTAATTGCCTGGAAATAATTTGTCATACAAAATTGGACTGAGATACACTTATACAAAAGCTTCAGATGCGTTGATGTTGTAATGCCTTTTAGGAGTCCAGCATATTTTTGCACAGGGTGTTCCAATAACACATTAAAGAAAAGGATATGACTTTCACTTTTATCTTCTGCCTCCCTTCCTCACTCCATTCTCTCCTCCACTTTTTTCACTTCACTTCTTTTTTTTTTCTTTCTTCTTTTTTTTTTTTTTCTTTTTGCAGGGCAGGGGGGAGCATAAAATAACTGGAAGACTCAGTAACTGCTACTCAGTGTATTTTATTATTTCAGGAATTCGTTCCAAGCTGGGCTGCAATTACATTTAAAACTGGAGAATAATGGGCTATTGACATGTATATGGTTTTAGAAATATAAGGCCTCATTTTCTCAGCTGGAATTTCCCCACAATGTGCATTTGCATTACATTAGAGATGCTCTCTTTAAAAAGAGCATAGCCTGCATTCAGACATTTTGACATTATCTGGGTCAGAGGCAACATTTAAAAGCAATAGCCCTACATCTACTGTGAATCTCTTACATGCACACACAATGCATTAGTGAAAATGAGGGAAACACTGAGAGGTTCTCCATATTAAGCCATAGTTTATGACATACCTGCCTGCACCAGACATTAATCTGCAGGAGATAGATTGTCATGGTCATGGTCCCCTGCTCCTCTCCAACTGCATATACATTACCTAAATTGAAATCTGCACTTCTTCACGCCCTATGCCGTTTGATGTGACCAGAAATGGTAGGATGCATAAACTAGCAGTTTTCATGGTGCATATAATCATCTCCATTTTCCATGTATTTACCTACACATACAGCAGCTGCAAGTTTTTCCTTCTGGCTTAACAATGAGGACTTTATTCTGCCTCAGCTTAGCTGAAGGTCTAACTAGCTTGTCAGGCTCAAAATTGCATGGCACTGGTTAGGTATGTATGCAACTCAGTACCTTTCTTGTTCCCAGAAGTGCCTAAGACATAATGAAAAAGGAATGCAGAAGGTTTTCACCTGTTATAATTGTTTTATAAAGCCCTGTACAATGAATTCTTTGTCATCTTCCAAGAATGGGTCACTTATGAATGGTAATGCTTACACAAGTGTGTTTTATGAATAGAAAGATCTGTGTAATTAGTGTGGTATTGTAAGTGAAACCCCATGGAGGTTGCACAAGATGTATTTAACTTTCTAATTCAACACTTGCAAGATTTTCAGGTATCAGATGTTTAATTTATCCTTCATTGACATACTCCATTCTAAATGGAAAGGGCTCCAAATTAGTACCATCCCATTGTGATTAGTGAGAAATGAAAGCCAGTGTAAAGTATGGCTTTTTCTTCCTTCCTCTTTTCATGTCTCATTTCTAACATTTCTCCTCACTCCCACTTCCTACCCCCATCACAAATTTCCCTCTTTCAAAGTCCTCTATATTAATGCCCTTCCTCTCCTTCCTTCTCACAAGTTTGACATTACCTTTGTTGCTCCCTTGACTCTTGACTTTTTCTAACCCCGGACAATCCCTCACACACAATACATCTCTCCTAGCACTTTTTCTGCCATCTTCAGTTGTTTCTTTCAAAGTCTCTCCACTCTTCCTGTTTTCCTGTTCATTCTACTCTATCTCCTTCCAACCAGCAGACCACATTTTCCAGTCCCTTTCCCTCTCTCTCTACCTTTCCTTTTAACTGAACCCTGGATTTGCATTGATAAACCAGTCCTTCTTGATGACTGGTCCCTACCTCTCCTCCCCCGGCTGGCAGAAAGATACTTCTTTTGCATTGCTATGCTTGCATTTCCAGTTTTAGCTTCTCTAGAGCTATTGAGCCAATAACTGTCACAGAAGTAGCTGTTTAGTAGAACCACAAAATCTGTCCAATAACAGATGTCTGTCCCTTGGCTCTTGGAATAAAGAAAGCCCTAAAATCAGCAGAATCACAAAGAACGTCTAAAGAACCTCTAATGAGGACATTCTGGAAGACTGAAGCTCGTTGTTCCTCCAGCTCAGTAAGGGGGGTATGTAAGACTTGAAGAAAGGGGAATTTAGGATGTCTTTTGACCTGCCGAAATGCTAGGAACTATCATTCTTCTTCTAATCTTTGCTCCAAAGTTTCACCATGTCTCCCTGGGGTTTGGATCAATCCTAACAATGTCCTAGCCAAAGGTATGCGCTTTCCCTCTTCTGAGGGAAGGATTTGTTGCCTCCTAGTGCAGCAGAGAGGGAAGAGTTACGTACAGGTTTGGGTTCACTGCCTCACCAAAACATGAGGGACTCCATCACAGTTTTCTTCCCTCAAGGCAGAACAATTCTCACAGGTCTCTCCCTCCCAAGTGGAGAAGGTGTTGGGAAGTGGGAACAGATGGGCAGGCAGCTCCTGTTCTTTTCTTTCCCCAAACACAACCTACCTGGCTGGCAACTGGTCTGCTTGTGAACAAACATTCCTACCTAACGCATTTGCTTCCCGTACTGTGTCCCATTAGACAAGATAAAGTGGTTTCACTTCAGTCCACCATAAAACGTCAACACCCATGCTGCTAGGTAACCCCAGAAAGGACAAGCTCCCACACTTATTTTCATTCCTTCTTCTCACACACAAAGTTAATACCTAGCACCCCACCCAGGCCTGGGAGAAAATACAACGCTTATGGGATTCTGTTAGCAATACTAGTCATCCCACTGCCTTTGAGATGGAAATTAATCCCTTAAAGAAAGTTCTTGATACTTTAAACACAATTTTAGATTTAGCACATGGCAGTGAGTGTTCTGAATAGGAAATCTGATTAAAAGTACTATCGTGAGAGACAAAAAGAGTTAAAGATGGAAAAATGAAAGGAAGTGTGTGTTAGTTGCTAAAAAGCAGCAGGGCATGAAGCAGGAAGTGACAGAGGGGGGATTAAGCAGAGACTAGGTTCAGAAATTGTACTGCTTTATCATTTTAGTAAAAGTCTTTGTTTATTTTGAGAAAGAAAAAAATTTATTTTATCATTATTTTTAAATCTTTCTAAAACCAAAATGAAGTAGAAAGTTGTGCCCATAAAAGTGTGTATAACTCAACTGGAGGGAAATTCCTGTAAAGCTGTATAATCTATCGTGTAAAGAGATACTCTTCCTGGCATTCCTGGGATGAAGAGATATCCCAAACATACAACCAGGTTTTAATTTGGTGATAAGCAGTGATAGCAGATGACTCTGGCAGCTGTATAGCAAGTAAATAAATATTTCAACAGTTTTGTAGAGTAAGCAATTTTGCTTAATCAAACAACCAGACTATTTTAGAAATGAATATGACCTGACAAAGCAGAACATGAGTTCTTTGGCACACGTACTATCTATCTGATGTGGCAGCAAAGAAGTCCTGATCACGATTAAGTAATACATCACAGATCCGTGAGGACAATACAGTGACCATGTTGAGAACCAAGTATGACACTGCTGCATTTCATTTAGGGGGCATGCAGGTCATGCAGGCATTCAAAAGGGGGTCCCGGGACAGCTAGTCAGTATTCAAGGATCACCTTTTCCGTGTCCAGGAACAAAGGATACCGACAAAGAGGAAGGCAGGAAAGAATGCTAGGAGACCTGCCTGGATGAACAAGGAGCTCCTGGACAAACTGTCACACAAAAAGAGTCTTTACAAGAAGTGGAAGGAAGGACAGGGAGGCAGTGGAAGCAGGTCGAGGGAGGTGATTCTCCCCCTCTACTCCACTCTCGTGAGACCCCACCTGGAGTACTGCGTCCAATTCTGGAGCCCCTACTACAAGAGAGATGTGGACATGCTGGAGCGTGTCCAGAGAAGGGCCACGAGGATGATCAGAGGGCTGGAGCACCTCTCCTGTGAAGACAGACTGAGGGAGTTGGGGTTGTTCAGTCTGGAGAAAAGAAGGCTCCGAGGAGACCTTATAGTGGCCTACCAGTATCTTAAGGCAGCCTACAAGAAAGCTGGTGAGGGACTTTTTAGGATGTCGGGTAATGGTAGGACTAGAGGGAATGGATTAAAACTAGAGATGGGTCGATTCAGATTGGACGTTAGGAAGGTCTTTACCATGAGGGTGGTCAGACACTTGAACAGGTTGCCCAGAGAGGTGGTGGAAGCCCCATCCCTGGTAGTTTTTAAAGCCAGGCTGGATGGGGCTCTGAGCAACCTGATCTAGTGGGAGGTGTCCCTTCCCATGGCAGGGGCATAGGAACTAGATGATCTTTAAGGTCCCTTCCAACCCTGACAATTCTATGATTCTGTGATTCTAAAACCAGTCTGCTGTCTATATTGAGCTTGAATCAGTGCTCCAGGAACTGTGGGCATCTTTCCTTCATGTGATTTTATTTCAGGAACAGTTCTTAATCCGTTTAGCATATAACCAACTATTCCTCTTTCATTTGATAAAGTATTCCTAATGACCATCAGTTTTCCAAGTCCTTCCTTCCCTAAGATGCTGCAGAAAGTTCACCAGCAGTTTGGCATCAGGACTTACACTGGCTTGGCTTGATTTTCCCTTTCCCCTTGGCCCCTTCGTTGCCTTATCTACACCACAGCCACTGGGAGGTTTCCTATTGAATCATCAGTTACTGCTTCTTTTAAAAAGAGAAGCTATTTGCTGCATGTGGAGATCAAAATTCTATTATAAGCCTTCTTTATGCAGTTTTCTAGTGTAAAACTTCTAGTAGCGTGGTTTAAGGCATAGTAAATCAAAACAACAAATACTACAGTAAGTAGAATTTAGGTAGAGATATTCTGGCTATAATTAAGTGCTACTAGGACTAACACTTGAGTTTGGTTGCCATAGAATTTGAAAGTAGAAATTGCCATTTCTCCAAATGCAAATGTTTCTGAGGCAGGAATATTTTTTCAAATTTTTGACAAAACCCTTTTTTGTAGGAAGAGCCAATTCAACAAAACAAAATTCCACAAGAATGCACCTGTGTGAATGAAACTGAAAACACAGGATGGTGTTTGTTCTTGAAATAACAAGGAAGGGTAACTCAAATACACCTAATGAGAAAGAAAAGCTGGATGGGCTGGTCATTTACATGACAGAGGGAGATGTGGGAATTCAAATCATGTCCATCTCCTAAACAGCCCAGCTACATGTCTGGATCACAAGTTGTGGACAATTTCCAAAACAGTTTTACTGGGATGTGAAGTCTAGAAAATGGTGAGGGAATCAACAGACAAATTTAGTTGCTTGGAAAAAGGCAAGTGAGTTAGTTTATTCTTTTTTTAATGATCATATTTCAAAGATATGGCTGACTGAGTTATTAAAATCATGTGTCATTTTGTAAGTCTAAAAATATACATATATTAACATGGAAAAATTACCAACTACCAATACACCAATATTTGTCCCTGTTGAAATAACTGACAGAAGTCCAATATGCACAAACTTTATTCTAACATTTTGCCAAGCAATTCTTCATCAAAATTAATATGAAAAGCACATTCTGTTGCATTAGTATAAACTGTAACCACAAATTGGAAGTACTGATACTTTCTTAAGGCCACATTTTAACAGCTTTATTTAGATGAGATATTTTATTAAGCATTATAGACATCACCCAGACTTCTAAGCTCTGCAATAATTTTGAAAAACTTCGTAGACAATGCTTTCTAATTCCTTTCTAAATCACTCTTTGTATTACAATAGTCACCACCATACTTCTAAGGGTTTATAGTGGAGTAAAGTCTTTGCAGACTGTTCAGCTGAGAAGAGCTTACCTTCCTACAAAATGTAATCCTGCAAACCCTTGGTGTCCAGAGTCAAAGGCTGCTGCCTTCTTCCATGGGCTTACCTTCCCCCAGGACTTCATGGGTCCCATCCCATGCAACTTGGAAACTGTTGCCAAGAAAGAATCAAGCAAACTTTTGAGACTATACATAGAGATATGTATACCTACATATCTGTATCTATATATCTGTATCTACATATCTATATCTATATCCATACACATGCATGTGTGCGCACACACACACATGCACACAGAGTGAAGAGCTTTGGAAAATTTCCTACAGCTTTTAGTTTTTTGCATATGATTCCACAACAATAGCAGCTCCTGGAATTGCAAGGTGTAACAGGTTACAGTCTACTGAAGGTAAGAGTCACACTGTTAAGTCATACTTGTAAAACTTCCCATGCAAACAGTTGTGAAATCATCTTTAATCACTTTTTCTTTACTTTACAATGGGTTACAATGAAATGGTCTTTTACACCACGTTATTTATATGTTGTTTCTCATAGAAACCTGCAAAAATCCTTGAGCTTTATAAATGTTTACCAAATAGGGAGTAGAAAACTTAGGAGACTAGTAATAGAATAATTAGCACTGGTAGCCTTTATTGCTGAAATTATTCCCCAGTGGTGGCTTGCAAGTAGTAACTGCTCATACTTTAAAAAGCAAAATGTGAAACTAATTTTACTGATGTGTTGGAATAATTAGGTAAGTGTGAAACTCTATGAGTGCAAGAATATGTGGCAAATAAGTGTTCAGACAAGTTCACCTAAAATTCCTCTTTTAAGAAATACTGTGCATTACCTTACATACATAGAAATACTGTGCATTACCTGCTGGTGGAAGGTAATTTGATTTCCACTCATCTGCTCCAACACCAACCTACTCACTGCAACAACAAAAAGGCACAAAGAGGAATCCTAAATATCCATCATTACATCTCAATGCACCTTTATAAAGTCGTTAGACCTCTTTGGAGAAATTGCAGATTTGGACCGGAACACAAAAGACCAGAGAGCATATCAGTCACACTACTGTGCAGCCATAAGAATCTCTACACTTACAAGTGTTGGGCTGATATATTAAATGAAACCAAACATGAAGCATATAAACTATTATGTCACAATAAACATGATGTGTCCCTCATTGACAGTAAAACAGTTAGTCCAATATAATAGCCTATGTAAATTCAGTCAGAAACTGGTGGAATAGAAAGTAAATATTCCAGTCTGCTCCATATTCCTGAATCAGTTTCCTACAGAATACTTTCCTTAGCTGAGAACATTTTATAATTATATCTCCAAGAGACGATTATATCTACAAGACTTGGTAAACACCATACACTACGTCTTCTTTAAATCATGCTATGGATCAGGGATAGAACCAGATGGGTACATGACAGCAGGTCTGTAGTTTGGGGGGAAAAAAAAAAAGGAGAAAAAAGCCTACAGTTTAGTCTACAGCTCATAGATTAAGTACTAAGAGCAAAAGGGGTATCCAGCAAAAACGGATGATTTGGGCCCAGAGTGAGGTTTCAGCTGAGCACAAAGTTTGAGCCAGTGATCTGGAATAAGAGCTGGATCCAGGCTGGAGCATCAAGCTTAGAACAGGCTGATAAGCCACAGGAGGAACTGGATTAGACTGGAGGACGCAAGGCTAGAGTTAACAGAGAGAGGTCAGAAACAGGTGTGATTCAAGTGTGGTTTCGTTAGATACAGATTCATGGTTAAGTTTGAGACCAGATGAACAGAGATAAGAGGAGATTTTGGATGTGAAGCTAAGAATTAGTACTAATTTGCCCTATCACGAAAGAGTTAGCATCTGGAGTTCTCTTGCTCTGGTAGCACAAGACCAGGGATTGAAACTCCTATGGTCCACCTAACTGTTATGGACCTGGAAGGAGCTAGGCTAGGGTTAGTGTGGTATCTGGAGGATGTCCCTGCCTGGATTTTATGGGGTCTATCAAAAGAGCTATTTCTATACCTTCAGCATTCACAATGTTTTTGACTGCAGAGTCTACATGCAGAAAATGTGAAGCAACTGCAGATCAGTCTCTGTGCATCACTCTGCTCACTTGTCTTAAACTGACATGTAGGCCATGCTTACACAAACCCTGTAAAGATTCATTCAAGTTTCTAACTTATTCTTTTTAAAATGGAATGAAGTTGATGGGAATTATTAGATATATTAGATATGCCAGGCAACCAAATAGCCAAAATAGCAAAATTCACAACTACTGCTGCTTTTATTACTGTTTTTTGTCCTTGTCTGTCTGGGTGCATTAGCTATCCTACTTGCCTGACAGTAGAGATACAGTATGTATATTGGGGAATAGCCATCGAGGTGTTATCTGTGAACACTCTGAAAAGAGAAAACCCACAGGAGCAGAATGTCCTTTGAGCCTTTCTCCACAAGACCCTGGCAGTTCTGTATCTCATCCTTTACCTTCCATGATGTACCTCAGATAATTTGCCATATCTGTGTCTCCTGGAGAACACACCTTTGCAAAGCTTCAATTTTTTATCCTCTTCTGCCCCACATTTCATTATTTTTCAAAAAAGCAACATATTTATTATGTGCCATGAAGCTCTGCTTGCATCCAATTCCCATTTCCCCAAGGTAGAACTCTACTTTCATAGGTAAATAAACATACTGTTTAAATTAGGGCACCATTTTGTTGAGGGCATGGAAAGGGAAGGTGGGGTCAGTGGAAAAAGTGCCAAAAGCTGTTTTTCTGTGTTGAGCAAACATGTGGGAAATCAGCATTTTCTTCAGGGCAGACTGTGTTTCAAAAGAATAGCACTGTGTTTGTCATCAAAGATTGGGGGATTTGCAACCTTAATCACATCTTCAAAGTCTTATGGAGTTTGACAATAAGAAAAAAGAAGTATGGGTAGCTAGAGACAGAGAAAGTCCTTACAACCATACAGTCAGTAAGTGTGAGTGAATTGCAAGGAACACAAAGCAGGCAGAAAGCAACAGAACAGATTCCACTGAGGAGTACACAGCTCTGCTCTCTCTACAGAGCTGCAGCCACCTGGGATGAGAGGAAGAGGGACAACATATTGAGGCTGAGCAACGGTGATGGCAACTCAGCAAGACAGGCTTTTTTATTTCTGAAATGGTTGTAAGCTGCTAGTTTACCTATTTGAGCAGTAAGAGCTGTGAAGTAGCTTCGTGAAGGGCACCACAGATTAGATTAATGCAAAATCTTAGGCCATCCTGAAATCACCAGAAGTTTTCTTTATTCTTTTCCACAAGGCCAAAATTTCACTTTAGTGTAATGAAAAAGTCCTCTTCCAGCCTAGCGTCTATGATGTTTTTCTATTCCAGTTGTGGTTTTGGAACAATTCTTCCTTTGTGTTTTGGCTGGAAATGACTTTTCATTCGCCAGCTGCATTGCAGCTATTGCTACTTTAGCTCCATACCTTTGCTGCTGCGGTATTGTGGTGACCTTTTTCTCTATCAGAGCTTTTTCCTGGACTCATATAATGGCTATCTCTCATCCAGGCATCTAGAACAATGTTTCCCTAGTGGACTGTTTTCTTAACAACTAGGAGCTCCTTGTCAAGCACTCTGTGTGTCTATCTTGCCTCTGGTGGGAAGGTAAGTAGAAGATAAGCCTTCCTCTCAGATGGAGCTGGCTGCAGACCATGTAACTTGACTATGTAATTTAGCTTTTAGCAATAATTTAAATTTGGATGAAGTTCATATTTTTCATGAGTTATTAGCTAACTTCAAAAGCAATAGCTTCACAGCCCCATCAAGACTTAAGGACTGATACACAATTACAGAAGCAATCACATAGGAGACGAGGTATTTAAGAACTGGCATCTCTTAAGGTTGGTTTTTTGTTTTTTTTTTACATCATTTTTCTGCAGTGAGGTTACATCTTGACACTGACTGAGTAAGTCACAATCAATATGTCCTTAGGAACAAACAGTCCTCCTTTTCTATAAGCGGGGTAGCCTATGGAAGGGGTTAACAGTAAACAGCACAGAATTGTTCCATTAGGGAATGACTGTAAACACTGAGGACTTCTTCCATTTCTTTCCCTCCTGTAGTTACTGTGTTTTTCAAGTGAGTGGTTTGGCAACCCTGAAACTTTAGCCTTTATTTCTAGGTATAAATCAGAGAACCGTCCCCTTATGTTGACAGTTGCTATATAAAATCTGATTCTTTCAAGTTTTTAAGTGGTCCAATGTATGAAATTTAAGAAATTGCAGAACACATAAATCTAAGGTTTTTATATTCAAGTCAATGACTTGCTTTTAACATAATGCAGACAGGATACTGAGGTGCCAAGGTTGAGGGTGAAGGTAACCGAGCTATAGTAAAAATTATTGCCATTTTTCCCTTCAGCTTCTTCAGCCTGCCTGAGACAGTAATGCAGACACGTACACAAGTAGTGTGATAGAAAGACCTTTAAAAACCTAATTAAAGATCAGAAATCATTCACACATAAATGCCATTTGTGCATGGATTTGCAAATGGAATATCAGTGATCTGATGCAGTTTTATTAAAGAAGCCACAGAATTTGCCTGTTGCAGAGGCCAGAAACCTCTCCATGTTTGAGGCTTCATAATGGTGCTAACAAAGGATTAGGGGTGAACATTGGTTTTCAGCAAGGTGTCTCCCCACTGATGCCACTTTCCTATATGGGAACCCCCCATACTGGGAGAAAGGCATCCTTCCTTTCAGGTAGACAACTTCCCTAAAATGTTAGTGTGACTAGACACATTCTGAGAGCTGCAGGCTAGGATAATCCATCTGTGCAAATAAACAAGCATTTACTTCCAACAATGATGATGGAGTTTGCTGGGGATGTAATTCCTAATAGGCAGCAAGCATTTTATTGCTAATATCTCACTTTTCATTGCACCTGAACTTCTGACTATCTATTAACAGTTGGATATTCGTTACATAAATATGAATGGTGGCTCTGTTCTCTGTATTTCACTTTTTTTTTTATTGACTGAAATCTGGCAACACAGTCTTGGATCAATCTAACAACACTTCAATGGCTTTTTGGGATTTTGGGGGTTTTTTAATGTAAGAAAAAAGTGATTTCACAACCATTACACATGCAGTAATAATAACTAAACAAAAAAAAATCTCATCGCCTGAGGACAATGCAGAAATACGGAAACTTTGCTGGAATAATCCATCCATGCAAATGAACAGAAATTTATCTCCCTGTGTCCTTTCTTTGTGTCTGCTGGATTCCCTTCATACAAGTCAATATGACTGCCACCCTGAACCCAGAGCTGCCAGGGTCTGGTCAGGGCCCTCCCCACCACCTGCTGATGGTCCTGGGGCAAACCCTGATGGGACCTGAGCTGCAGGTGGGCAATGGACCTTATGTAAAGGGTTGCCCCCAGAGCCAGGCACCATCGGTCCTGGCCCCACAACCATGCCAGGGGCTGCACCCACAGCTGTGTCCCATGGAGCTCATCTGCCAGGGGCTTTGCCCACATTTGGGCCAGGATGCAGCGGTCACAGCCCTGTGGTTTTCCCTAACCCACTGCACCCAGGGCAACCCCTGCCACCCAGTTCCCCAAACACTTTAATGAGGATTAGATGGAGGATACAAGGTTAGGTGAGTCTAATCTTCAATGTTGTGCAACGTCTGGCCTGCACGACAGACATTAGCCCATCCACAACAGTACTGTCCCTCCAGGCTGGCCTAGCAGGGTGTCAGAGGGCAATGCCCTTTGCCCCAAGCCCAGGCTACCAGTTCCCTGCTCTGCCTGTAAGAACCAACAATTCCACAGCCATGACTCCCTTGCTGGAGCTCCAGCAGAGCAGCCGGTCTGCCACCGATGGCACCATCTGATTCAGGAAGCTGGCCATAGGAACTGGCTAGAAGAGAGTAAGCCCTTGTAGTCCAATATACATTAGCCTTGACTGAGGCCCTCAACAATGAGATGGCCAGGATGGAGCTACGCAGAGCCTGGGACAGGTCTTGGACCTGGCTGTCGCTTTGGAGACGTTCCTGATGGCAAGCAAGAGAGAGCACCACAGCCCTTGGGGGACCCCAGACGCATTTTCTTCTACTTTACTTACCACCGACAGAGGAGAAGCCCATGGAGGTGGGCATCACTCAACCTCACTGCACATCCCAAGAGTGAGGACACAGGTGGGGGGAAGGATCACGCTTTTGCTGTGGTGAGAAAGCCCACTAGCTTGAACAACCTCCAGGCCCAGACCCCCGCAAAGGCAGTGCAGTCAGGAGGAGGCACCTGCACCAGCACCCTGCCACACAATACTTCTTGTAATCATCCTCTCGGGGTGGGTGCACTGTCCAATCCACTGTGCCCATATTTTTGCGTCCTCTGAGTTTGTCTGGAATGTCCAGATGCCTACTTGGCCCCAACCCACCTCAGCCATGTTCATTGCTATGGATGGGAGCTGTGGGGATGTTCACCTTAAGGCAAACCAGACCTAGACAGTCAGAGATTCCTATGTACCCCCCTCTACCCTGTCATCCTCAGGCTGTCTTAGCTGCAGAAATGCAACCTATCACTGACTGCTGTCTGGGATCCTCATGCAGATGTGTTGTCACCCTCAGGTCCCAGCTCATCTTCCGTTATGGTGCCACCCTAGTCTTGCCGCTTCCTGACTCAGAAGGTTTTCTTTGTCTTCTGAGCTTTGGATTTAGATGATTGTCTTCTCAATACAGTTCATTAAATAAACTAACTAGTGGGTTTTGTTCTCTTCCCAAAGGATAACTGTCTTGTCACAAAATCACAACTTCAAATGTCAGTCTTCTTAACAGACTTCTCATTAAGAAAAAGAGAACTGAAAGACCTTAATGAGTGAAGCGCCATTTCACTGTAAGTGGTCCATAAAAACTGAGCTCCATAAAAGACATGACAGTGTTCTGGTCTTCTAGTACCACTGCTCCACCCAATCTTTGAATATGTGAGAGACTGACAGTTTCCAAGTGCTCCAGTTTCTGACTTCTTCAAAGAATGAGAGGTATTTTTAAACCTGTGGTGATGTAAACATGTTTATTTCTCTCTACCCAGTATCTTTGTGGGATATCATTGAAGTCACAGAGCTTCTATACCTTTTCTCCTCCTCCACACAAAAGTCAATGGATATTTTTTACCTGGTTTTGGTATTGCGTGATGACCACAGAACAGCCTAGACTTTGCACAGCATGTGTATAGTGTCTGAATTTAGCACTTCTTTGCCTTGGCACACCAATTCTACAGATTGAACCAGTTTTATGAACCCTAGATGGAGGACATTTACAGAACTCTTCTCTCTCAAGTTTCCATCATTTAAAGGGCCTGTAGAAGGAAGAAGCAGGAAGTTCCTAGAGTAGTTTAAAAAGAATGGAAATGCAGAATATTTGAGTTGAGTATTAATACGAACCTATATGTATTTATAACCCAATAAGTGCATTTCAGCATGTTTCAGTGTTTTTTACAGGTAGCATTAATATTCAACCAAATGACAACTTTAATGCTTATCATCCCTGAATCTCACTACTGCAATGATGAAAGTCTTTAGACGATATGAGAGGGATTTTTTCACCTATTCCCACGAAGTTATGTATTTCCTTCAACACATCCTCGGTTTCTGTTATTAACATATCCTCTCTGGAAGTAATTTTCTTTTCAAAACTACTAGTGACAATTCTATATGATGCTTTCTTAGTGGCATGCCCAGAATTGCAAGATGTTGTACTACAATAACCTAGAAGGAAACTTGCACATGATATACACATAGCTGGCATAGTTTGCTGTGTAAAACGCTACAGTGTGAATAAAAAGGAAGGCCAACTGTCTGTGACATACAAAATAGGTAGGAAAATAACACTACAGATCTTCAGCTATCACGTATTTCTGTGGAAACTCCAGATGAAAATCTGACCCAGCTTATGTAATTACTAGCTACCTAGTTGTGTGCTGCTGGTTAATATTCATATACTATACACATACACACAAATGATTCTATTTTTTCTATTATGAAATCCTGGGTGAGAGAACTTAATAATTGGGCTGTAGTCTCACTGCTGTTTAAATTGTGGTCAAATAGAATTTGTCTTCAGAGACTTGTGAGCGGTTTGGTTTCTGTTGAATAAAAAGTGACTGAAATTAATTTGGACATTTTTCTTAGCTACAGAAAAGCCAAAAACCTGTTATTCTGGTCAGATTTTAGATATGGTACTATTGTTTTTTCCCTCTGTCTAGAAAAAAGCTTCATTAAGAAGTGAGAATAGTTACAGGATCTTAACAAAGAGCACAGTCAACCCCTTTATAGCTGAAGTTAAATGATTGATGTATTTATTATAAAGAATAAATTAATCTAATGACCATGCAAATTAACTTCTTTTTTTCCCCCACATTTTTATTTTATACTCAGCTGGCGTATAAAGCAGAGCAAGTCCAAATTCTTCCACTTCTTTGATGATTATTATTTTCTAGTTGCCTTGATAGTAACAATTATCAACATAACTCTTCAGCTGTAAATATGTTTACACTTTAAGCTAAGTATCAATGCTAAGATTTTTTTCCTTACAAAATCCTACAGTTCATGCTCTTGTAATAAATAAATTTATGGTACTGTCCATTTACATTACTTTCTGAGAGCATGATCCAACTCCTCTGTAACCCTACAAGAATGTCTCCATTGACTGCACTGAAGTACAAAACTACCGCAATACTAGATCCAAACACCCCTAAGCTTTGAAAAAGGTTGGAACTTTATCCAAACTTTTGACTCAAGTCCATCTGCAGTTAAACTACAAAGTTCAGTCTTGGTTTCATCTTAGACTGAAATGTGTATTCTAATTATGCAAAATTTTAGCAAAGAAAATCAGCCTTATAATGACATATAAGGAGCTGTTAGTATGCCAATGAAAATACTGCATTATTTTCATTGGCAACTTATTTTAGAAAGCCTATTGATATGTTTTGACATCAGTGGATGTTTCATTCCAAATTTATTTTATTATTTATTCTAGTATTAAAATACACATTGGCCATTTTAGCCAGTTTTATTGAAAAAAACCCCAACCTTCAAAATTCTAATTGGAGTATACTACTACTATGAAAAATAACTGTGTGAAATCTGTGCTCTTTTCTTCAATAATTTTGTTTCTTTGGTAGATTCAGGTTCACATTTACATACATTAGTAACAACAAACAATGTTTCTTTGGGTTTTGTGTTCCACTGGCCGTGTAGAATCACGAAACTTAAGAAAAAGAGGCTTTGAGCTGGATTCTAACATTTCTTATTCTAAGGAGCCAAAAAAGGTATCTCTGATTTGATTCCTCTGGGTCTCATATCTGTGCTCTACACAGACGGTCCAGCCTGTAGTGGCTGTAGCACTGCAGCCTTTCCCTATTGTCACAGAACAGACCATAAATGTGTTTCATTACTTTTGGCTCTCCATCCAGTTCTCGCAGACTCTAGACAACTTCATCTAGGGTACTTGCTGGAAGTTTGCCCAAGGACGGGAGCAGAGTACTTCTTGCTGCACTTATGTTTCAGCCTGGCCTATGTTGCACATGAACAACATGGTACAACTTCTCTTTGGCTCCTAATGAGATCTCTTGACTTGTCAAAACTACCCATGAATAGCTAAAACAGGGCCATAGGGCTTGAAAAAGTCCTGTGTGTTAAGAAAGTAAGTACATATCACTGCATATTTCCTGTGGAAGCACTTTCAAAGACAGAAATCATAACAGGATTTGGTTTTCAGACTGTCAGTAACAAAAATAGGTGAGAAACTGATCAACTTATTTCTCAGATCTCTGTTTCAGTTTAGGGAGACAATTGTCATTGCTGTTGTTTCAGTTTTTATCTTTCTTTTCTTGAAAACTCAACACGCATTTAAGACATAAGTTCCCACCTTGCCATTAGTTTTCTGAGCAGAATTACTTAATGGTTCTGAGTGTGAATTAATTATCTCAATATAAAGAAGATCAATTAGATCTATCTTTATTTGCACAAAATGTCTAGTGCATGGATAGCTTACAATTTCGTACTCTGGACCAAACTCATACTTTATATAAGAAAGTAAAACCTCTTTGATATTTTACATTGATTGACCAGGTTTGAATTTGATACTTTCTTCTGAAAGTATGAATTAATTGAAACTATCGGACATAACTGAGTACTTACAAGATGAAGTGAGTCTAGCTGTCATGATTTTGAAACTCCTTACTTTTGCCGACAAACACAAATCTTTGACACAGAGAATAAGCATGTGGAGTGAGTAGGAGTATTTTTCAATGACTTTTTGTTCTCATTCTGTCTTTAAACACTTGCAAATGACCATCAGTTTTATTTCTAAAATGAACCCCTCTTTCGTGCTAAAATAGCCCTTTATGGGCATAATTTCACCCATACTTATAGCTTAAATTTCTGAAAATAAAGGAGTTTCAGTGATTTATGATATTGAACCTATTAAAAAAATCAATGCTGTACAAGTCCTTATTAAAAAAATGCTTTTTTTTTTTTAATCATTCTTTGTAGCACATATTAGCATCCTAAGTAGAGGCCTCATTTTCATCACCCATCAAGAACCCTAACTGAACAGCCATTTTAGACATACTGGAATGAAAAATGCCTGTTTGGCATGGAATTCTTGAATAAACATTTAAGGCATTACCTTTGTCCTATCAACTTGTTACTAGCACCAGTCTGTGTTCTTGCAGGTGTGGCACGTAAAGTAAATTAGCTGTGTCTATTCCTGTTTTCATTTAGAAATTACTGGATCCACACAAAAATAACTCCTCTTTAGTTAAAGAGAATGTCATTGCAATCCCTAAAAAGTTTAACATGGTAGTTGATTTGAAACCATTATAATTTTGAATTACTGTAGATCTACTATACAACCCAAAGGCAGTTGAAATGCTGTGCAAGCTCATTAACAAAACAGCATTTCTTAGACTACTGGGCAATACATAGAATTATATTTTTGGATGCCTTAAGAGAAGTGTTTTCTAAAGGAAAGAAATGCTTGTTTGTCTTCATTGCAATTGTAAAGTTAGAATGGACGGGAAAAATTGGAGGACTGTTGGAGAAAACTCCAAATATTTTCGTTAGAAACACACCAGTAGAACTGGAGAAAACCCTTGCCTCAGGATAATTTTTATTTTAGGCAAAATTTCAATATGCAGAATATGTATCAAGCAAAACCTGATTAAAGAAATTAATTTTATAATGCATCTTCTTTGCCTCACAATTCAACGTTCCACTTTCTCTCATACAAAAGGAAGTTTTTTCACTGTTTTAACATCAAAAGATTAAGTTTATTCAGATTATTCTTCAAAGTTTGAGGATTTTATCCAAACCAAATGGTTGAACTTGAGGAGTTTTCCTTATCCATAACAATAGGACGTTCCTTCTGAAACCCAGGTGATCAGAGCCATTTTCCCAGAACTGACAACCACATGTCTTATTGACGTCAGACCTGCCATTGTATCCCGGTTTTTTATTTTCCCATCCATAAAATTAGGGTAATGTCTCCCTTGCAGAAACATTTGATTTACTGATGAAATGTGTTTCCTAAGGATATTATCATTATTCATTTAAAGAATAAACAGAACCAAAATTGAACACCTCCCAGACTCTGGGGGAAGTCTGGAACCATATCTGAAATTGTGGTTTCTGACTCAGCTGTAATTTATAAATTATAATTAACACTGATCGAAAAAGTACACATTACAATGATATATTCCATTTTCCATATAAATTTGAAAAATAAAAATTTTTCGTTCCTTTGAACTAGACAACTCTTCTCCCCAGAATAGAAAAAATAGTGAGTTTAGATACTTTTTGTTGTTCTCAGGTAAAAGACAGTGACCTGTTGAAATAACAAAAGTCTGCAACCATGTATGTTCTCTTTGTGGGCTAATGCCCCTCTGAAATTTCAAAATAACTTGAAAAAACTGAGAAACAACTGTTCAAATTACAACTACTGAGCAGAAGAATTAAGCAGGAGATTTCTAGTGAACAACAAAAGGGATCTAGGCAGTCAACTTACCAACTATTGTGGAAGTCAGTGTTTAAAACCTCCTGCAGCTTTAAAAATCTCACCATAAGTGTATCCATATTTTATTCTATGCCAATTTTAATCCAACTAATGACAGTGGGTTGACCCACAGGTCATGAGAACTATGAAGCAGATTTGCGACTGCTGAGTGCCCTCACTTCCAATCGACTTCAGTGTAAATTGCACAGTCCACATCAGATGGTGCTCTGACAAGTCAGGGTGACCAGAGAAGCATTAAAGACCCACAGAAATGCTCAGAAAGCGATCCCCAGCGATGCTAGGAAACAAACTTGTTATTTGCCTGTTTCTACAGTAGGCCAAAGTCGCCTTTGCAAAATCCCTGTGCAATAATTAATCATTGCTGTCGGTTGATCAGTTTTATTAGGAAGCAATTATTGTTGACAAGTAATAAAAGTGTGTAATTTCTTCATGTTTGCCTTTGGCTGAACTTTGTTTCCAATGAGGGTGAGACCCCAGCTAGCCTCCATTTCAAGACAGTCCTGGTTAGCACTCATTTCCATCTCAAAAAAAATTAATGTCCTAGAAATTAGGGCCTTGGCATCTTTTGTTTATGGAAATCCATGAAAATAATACATCTATAGCAGTAGCATTAATATGTAAGGCATACAATACGTCAGCTATTTTTTCCATTACAGCCATGAAAAAAGGATTTCCATCTGTAAAGTTGTTGCACACAAAACATTCAAATAGTTTTAAGTCTCTTTTAGCAGCAAGAGGGACTTAGATAGTAGCTTCATTTTCAGGATGTCTCTGCAGAAGCCATCTTCACTCTGCAATGTGTCTTCTTCTCTACTATACTATATTACCTACCAATAACCTTCCTGTTGTTTTCACAGTTGCTCCTGATATTTTGGGTCTTCTGTATGTAGAAGCTTTTTTCTCCCCTCTACTCAGGGAGCAGCCAGAAAAGAATGTACTTACATCATTTGGCTGAAAAGATTTACTTTCTGTGTTTGACACAGTTCAGACCAAAGTTTTGGAAAAAGAAGCAGTACAACAAGCTGAAACACACTGTTGTGTTACCAAGAAGTGAGCAAATTTGGGTGCACACTGGTAGTGAAGAAAGAAGGAGGACGTGAAGGGGAAACAGAGCATGAAGAGAGTTACAGTATCTGTGACAAAAAAAATGGGTTCCAAATGACAGAATTTATTTGGGATAGGGGTCCAGTAACCAGCTTGAACAAAACTGTGGCCTGCTTGAGCCATTCTTCACAAGTTTATAGCAGAGAAGGTGCGTGTGTTTGAACAAGGACAAACTTTTTTCTTTAGGCATCTACATTCCATTCTCTTGGCTGCAACCCCTATAGGAAAAAATTGCCAAAACCCATCCTGAGAACAGAATCACCTCCAAATACCAAGGCAAATGTATGCAGTATTAATGCACGTTACCTTTCAGGTTTTATTTATGCACAGTGAAGAGTTATGAAAACTTTTAATTTCAGTTGCCACTTTCATTAATATAAAAATCTGGAGTAGTATTATTTACTTCATTTTGGCTTCCCCCCAGTTGAAACCACAGCTCCCATTCTATATATCTTGGCTCGCAGAGATTCTGGCTTTGCAATTTTTATGTCCTGTTTGTGTTCTCTCATTTTGCTGCCAGACTTCCTCTTTGCTTATATGGGACACCCTCCTCCATTACGCTTCTCGTAACTATATGAAATATGACAATTACCAGGTGCTGATGAAATGTCACGGGCTCTGAGAAACAAATACTAAATTTTAATATTGTAAAAGTAACACAAATGACAGTATGAGAATATACAACTAATAAGCCAGAGAGGTGATGCTGCCCAAAATGTACAGAATTAGAATGGCATTTTTGATGGTTCACGAGTGTAAGGAAATGTACTATACTGTAGAAGTATACCAACGAGGACAGTCATTATTAATGTTTCCTCTCATGCCATGCTCAACAGTGAATAAATAATTGTCAAGCTGCTTAGATGGCAGTACTTGTTTCCTCACTGAAGAAATCACAATAAAAAAGATACTTGCTGGGAAAAGTGTTGAAAAGGGAAATGAAACAAGTGCTTTGTTAATGGAAATAGAGTTATTTCTTTCACAGAGGAACAGTCCTGTTGCAACTTACCAGAATGTAAAAGAAAAAAAGCTTAAAGTAAGGCTTTGATTTCATATATTCAAAACATGACAGAAACTAATAACTGAATATTGTGATTTACTGTAGGAACTGGGCCCCAAATACTTGAGGATCCCATCCTGGAAGGCACCGAGTGTTTCTGGGGTATTGCTGGCACTCTACCAGCACAATATATCCAGCAGCAAACATGCTCATTTCTAGTGGGAAGGATTTTTCCTTATGCTGAGTTATTTAGTCTTGTTATTGGTATATTCAAGCTAGCCTCACCTTCAGCTATATATTTTCTTTGTCATTATGTTTTTAGACACACAACACCTAAAGCCTATCCAAGCACCACATTATAAATGTAAAGATCATGAAGTGCAGCAGCACACTAAACAAAAACAGTGTAGTTCAGAGTCTAAGCAACCACAGCCACACATATAGTCACATGATCCTCAAGGTGCATGGAATTTCACTATTTGTATATACAGACCATGGTGAATAGGGAAATATAAAATAATCTATTTTAGATCAGAGAGAGCATTATTTCCTGTAGACTACAATGGAAAGGAACAATTAGAGCCTTGACTTTGCCAAACACTAATCTCCACCAAAAGGGTTAGAAAATTAAAAGCAAAAAAAAAGTAATTTTTCATATGATATAGTATGTGATATATTTACAGCAGGATGTGAATGTTTGAGGCTATAAGTTTGTAATGGGGAGATCATTTCTCCTTCTCCACCGATAGAATATTTCAAACACTGGATTATAATTTTTGGAGAGTGTTCAAAATGTACAAAATTCAAAGACTCGTGACATAAGTTCGCTTCATCTATGGTTTCATTTAATAGGCCTTCGCTGTATTTTTTTTTTAATATATATATAAATATAAGCTAGTTCAGTTTATAGAAAATGTACCCCATTAGCAGTTTCGTGACTTTATAAATGACCTATTGTGCTTTTGTTAGAGTGCAGGCATGTCTTTGCATGTGTACCTATCTATCTATACACACAAATATATATATATATTTATCTTAGAACACTCATTGTTTTAAACTTTAATCATGCACAAAAAACTGCAAAGTGCTTGGAGTTTCAAATGCTTTCCTGAGTGCTGCAGAAATAAAATCAGAGAAGTTATGGCAGTGTTTAGCAGGCATCAAGTGCTTAAAGGTACAGTGTTCCATTTTGCTGTGTTAATCATTTGAAACATAGTTTCACATCCAATCAATTTAAATGCTCCTAGAAAATTTAGGAGGATGTCAGTTCAAGGATTAAAACAAAGAACAGAAAGAGATGACTCTGGTTTGATGCCTCTGGGTCTCATATCCATCATCTACCCAGACATGACCCAGCCTGTAGCACTTACTTCCCACTGTACATCAGAACAGACTATGCATGCATATCATTACTTTTGGTGCTCCATCCAATTCTCACGGAATCTGGACAACTTCATGCAAGGCACTTCCTGGAAACTTGCTCAAAGACTTCTGCAGTTGTGCTTCACCCTGGCCAATGTTCCAGATGAAAAAAACATAGGGCTTTCATTGAGAACCAACTTCAGTTTGGTTCCTAATGAGAACTGTTGACCTGTCAAAACTACCCATGCATATCTAAAAGGCCATCGGGCTTGAGAGCATCCTGTGTGTTAAGAAAGCCTCCATGCTCTAACAAATGTGGACTCCCTCATACAGAGAACAGAACAGATTTACTTAAATTTGTTCTCCCTTTTTGAAAAGATCACAGGCTTACTTCCATTCTGTTCTTACCCAAACATTTTTGGTGCCTTTCTAACAAACTACTGAAGTGGTTCTTTTGAGAATCTCATCTTTCATCAGAATAAAGACTATGTCTCCACAGGTTGTAAGAGTTGGAGGAAACAGCTTGAAAGCCCAGGGTAGATATTTTGAAAATCCTACAACGTCTCCATCAATCTCATTAATTGAAGGACTGCTCACACTTACTGAGCAATGATCAGGCTGAGTTCATTGTCAATTTGTAAATTCTCTTTTGCAGCATGCTGCATTCTGTACACTTTTTATCCTGAGGCAGACTGAATGATTTCTGTTGACCCAGAGGAAAAATATTGATTTAAAGCAGTCTCTTAGCACCTTCCAAGCAAAATGCCATTATAAAGAAAAAACGAGTGACAGATGGAAATATAGACAGGTCTATATCTAAGTTCTAAAGCAAGGAGAGTAAGAAGTAGTTGGATATTAAGGAAAAGTTAAAGAGAAGAAAATTGACTGTCAATATAAATGCAAAAGTGGTCCAATACACAGTATAAACTGAAAAAGTGAAATTATTTTCCTTCAGAATAAACAGTCTGTATAACTGGAAAAACAAGGCATTGTCAGGCAAATTAGTTTCAATAATCTCTTCTGAGAGATAGAAGAGGAGAAACAAACAAAAAAATCCCCAACGATCTGCTTTAAAGCACGGCTTGTATTGAGATCACAATCACAAATCGTGTATTGAGAACATGGGAAGGGAATAATTTTAACACACAAGGCACACAGAAGTGCTCATGTATGTTGATTATTTATTTTTTTTAATCTGCTCATTGTGACTTCAGATATTGCCTTTTCCTTATAGGGAAAGACAAACAGGAAGGAAAATATTTTAACTGAGAACAGTAGGAATTTCTTAAAGTACAGAGAATAAAGAAGACCAAATTCAGGGCTCTGACTAGAAGGTAGCACATCTTTTCTCTAATATGTGGTAACAGTAACTACTAAATGATTAAAAATCAAAGTTCTTAGCAAAAAATTGAAGAAAAGCTTCCCACATTCTGCCATGTGCATTTCAAGGTTGGGGGTTTTGCCATCATAGGAAGACGTTTTATTTTTTTTCTTTTGGCCTTTTTTTTCATTATGATTAGGGAATTTATTTCCCAAAGGTAAACAATACCTCTCACAAAGTTTCTTGCAGAACTTACCATTACCGTACAGTCCAGCCCGTACCTGTCTTTCCCTGCTTTTCATAACCAATCTTAAGAAAAGGAACAGAAGGCATTTCACAAAATCATGAGTGGCACATTGCATTAGTGTATTTAAGAATGTTAATTCTTAGCACCTAATGTTTCCTGCTATGCATCCTATCAGACAGCAGTGTGCTAAGGTCCTGAACTGGTGACATGGCACAGTGAAGACAGAGACTTGAGCTGGGGAAACAGCCCTGTTCCCAGGCCCTGGACTAATGGGGGTGGGAGTGTGTAAAAAGCAGTTTGCTTGGGGGTGGAACAAGGGACGTTAAGAAGCAGATGCTCTCAGTCTCCAAAGGAAAGCTGCTGTAATCAGTACACAGCATTCTCTCAGTCAATCCAAGGCTCTGGGGGGGAGGCGGGGCCGGGGGGGGGGGCGGGGGGGAACAAAAATCTTTTAGCTCAGTGCATAAATGTAAGAGGATTTTCAAACTGGATAGGCAGGAGTCTATCACACTAAAAATTATTATTCAAGTTTAAAGTAAAGCTTTGTTTAGGTTTTAATGAAAGCAACAGAATTTTAACAACAGAAGTTCTGTTCTTTCTCTTTTTTTCTCCCTTTCCACATTCAGTTCCTCTGCCCCTGCACCTGCTTCTAGTTTTGGCTTCTTGGCAGTGATGCTTAGAGAGACATCAGCTGGCAGTGGCAAACTGTTAAAAGCTCCCCTGCAATGCAGCTTTGCAAATGCCAGCCATTTATTCACTGGTGCATGCCAGCTTAACACAAGGTTTCTTCCCCTCTCTCTTCTGTGCTCTCAGGTTTCACTTCCAAACAACAGTAAGGAATCTGAGTCATGGCCTAGCTGTTTGAGTATCCATTAAATGTGGTCACTTCTATTCGTTGTTGTCGTAATATTTTGATCCAAAGGGTGTTGCATAGAATTTCAACTATAGAACTGTTTCTTCTTTGCAGATGTAGCTGTTGAACCACAAGTTTTGTTCCATTTTAATGTTTTGTCCTTTTAAACAGATGGTGCGATAGCTAAGCTGCTGAGATCTTGGAGTTATTTTGTTGCCTTTGTATTTTTCCTTTTCTGTTTTTCCAAGTCCAGAATGCTATCCTGTAAAAAGAAATATAGAAGAAGAAGAAAACAAAGAGGGTGGCAAGCAACTTAAGTATTCAACACAAGCGGGCTGTTCCCATGCTGCCTTAGAGATCACAGTTCAGTCTGATCTCCAGTGCCCTAGTGTAAATTTAGAGCTATTAACAACATCAGATTCATTAGACTGACTCCAGAATTCTATGTGTGGTAGGATAAAAAATTGGCCCCAATAGGACATTTTTCAATTCATTGCATCACTTCAGCAGAGAGTGAGAAAGTGCCACAGATGTGCAAGAATTCCACAGTATATTTTCCTTGGAAATTTAACGCTTATCTTTAATGTGTGTCGTCTGAAGGTTCTTTCTAGGCCATCTGTGGAGATAAGGAATGGGATTTTCACACTCTAAACTACTGAAGCTTTTCCCTGTATTCCAAACTCTTTCTACAGATTGTTCTGGGTGGGAAAGAATTGCCCCAATGCTCTTAATATAGATAAGTTAAAAAATAGTTTTCCTGCAGCAGCATTTTGGCATGGGGCAGGAAGTAGAAGCATTATGGATGAGTTGACCTCGTGTTCTCTTTCAATAAGTCTTGAGCCTATTCTCATTTATCAAAGGATTTGTATTGACTTTCAACAAAGTTGAACCAAGTCCTTCTGCAAAGGAGTCAGCAAGAGTAGTGTATCCTGACTCTTGGGGTAAAGAAAAGGGGTGTTACAGAAGAGTTACAATAAAACCATGAGGGATTAAAGCAGTGTTGAGGGTGGGGGAATAAACAGCTCAGGTAGGTAGAGCCAGTGTGAGCAGTAGCCTATTCCAGACACTTAGCTGGATTAATATTTCTTTACTAAACAATGAAAACGCTTAGATACAATCAGGATAATGTGGGTGAAGAATAGACACACTATTAGTCAATGGAAGAGTAAAACAACTGCATCCTAGTACCTACATATCCACATTTATGTTTGAGGAACTGTGACTCTAAGACTGATGCCTAGAAAACAGATGTGCTGCTAAAACTTCACACACATGTCCTCCTGTGTTTTAACCCTGGATGCTAATGTTCATATGCCCACTGCAGTAGGTTACAAGGATTCCTCTCTATTTTATGTAAACATCTGTCATTCAGCTAGAACTTAATGACAGGGCTTGGATAACACTATCAGGATGAAGGTCCATGAGCACAAAAGCCAGCTTGCAAGCAAAGAAGCCATTGAGCTCTGGTACATTTACAGCTGAAACAAACATGGCCCTTGCATGAATGCAGGCACCCGCTGCTGCCCAGAGATATAGTACAAAGTGGTTTGGCGGGAGTTCATTCTCTGAAGGATCAATTACCTCAGAGTGAAAGAACAAAGAAAATAGAGAAATTTAGGAAAGAAGGTATGCATGAAGCTTGACCCACAGAGAATGGAAATAAGAACAAGTTTAAACAGCTTTTATTATGAGGTGAAAAAGCTTTGAAGTTGTGAGTAAACAGCTATCTTCTTCTTGATTTCTCCATATTCAGGCGAAAAAAGGAATTTCTCTCTTCTTTGTAAATGAGAAAGATACCTGGCTCCATACCATGGAACAACCTCCAATAACCTGATTTTTGGCTAAGTGTTTGGGTCACAAGAGGAGAGTGGTAGGATGAGATCATTAAGTACATTTCTGCTTGCAGCTTTGAATTGGAACCCAAATGCATGGTCCATAACCCGAAGATTACAAGGTGACTGTGAAAAAGGACACAGAAAACATAGCTAACCGCAAATGTTGGCAATCATCATATGATCCTTTAGCTAAATGAGATGGAGCAGAAGTGCTTTAGCACCATTTTCACTTATATGTCTTTCAGAGTTGTAGCTGCCCCAGAAGAGTGCAGTAATAAGTATGACATACTCCTGGTTTTGGAAAGCTGATAATTCTCTTGCTGTCTCTGAAAAGGAGGAATAGCTTTCATAACAAAATACGGGGTTGGCTTAAGTTTGGCTTTGTACCAGGAGCACTAGGTCACATGTCGGGTATCCATGATAAACCTCAAATAGAGTTTCTCGAAGCATGAAAACCTTTGCAAACAGAGGCATCACAGAAAACCTGAAAAAATGACCAATTTTGTTATGAAATGTCTTTGAACAGCTTCAAATGCTGAGTGGAAATTACACGTCTCTGAACCCCTGCAAACAGATGATTAGAAAAGAACTTCTGCTAAATCCGTGTCAACCACTTTCCCCAAATTCAGACTATTTTGATCTCTTCTGCCCATATCCTTAGCAGGGTTTAAGCTCCTGACTACTTCTGCTCTCACAGTGCAACAATGGCCCATTGGCCCATAAAGCCCACTGCTGAACTCACATCTATCTGCAGTACCTCTGGTGAGGTTGAGAAATCAAGCTCTCTAATTACAATTCTAATAGTAATATTCCTTTCAATAATAGTGCAGGACATGCTTGCAGATATAGACTGTTTATGTTGTCATGATAACAGACTACAGCAGTTTGGCTACACCTCTTCTTTTTTTTTTTATTTTTAATTAGAAATAAAGCATCATAAATTGAAATTTGCCCCTTAGGCTGCATGTACAATCAATTACATTCATATCCCAGTCTAAAATAGCTATAATATCTGTATGCCTGAAAATATGGTCTTTCTTATCTATTGAGTAACTTAGATGCTTTTACTGCTATAAAGCTGGAGTACAGCTGAGGGTCAAAACATCTTTGGTAGATAGAACACTTAATTTTTGTTAAGATCAGTTAACCTTGATGAAACTAAGCAGAATTTTCCTGGAAAAATCCTCTAGACTTGAAAAGTCAAAAAGAAGGACGCAGCCAGTTAGGCTCCAGTGTCTGTGATAGGACAAAGAATAGAAAAACTTCCAGAAATACAAATTTATTAATAAATGAAAGAGACCACACACGCACAATCCACAGAAAAATGACACGGCAATGGAATGTCATTATCCATTGTTCTGATTTTGGTCTCATACTGTACATATGGGACATGTAGAATTATTTACCAGGAAAAAAAAATCAGGTACATGACTACTCATATGCATGCATATGTGCAAATTATTCATATACTTGTATAGGTACAAATTGTTGGCAAAAGTTTTGAAACACATTTAAAAGTCTTTCCAAAAAACAGTCTTATCTCTTTTGTTACTCAGGGTATTAATGCATTGGGTGAGTCAGTTATCTAAGGCTTCCCACTTATTCTCTTCAGTTAACATATAAAAAATATAAATCAAATTCATTACCATGGGTTTGAATGCAATGAAAGCTTTGGAAGACATGTTGAGTCTTTAATCCTCAAGTGTTACATTTGGCTGAAGAAAAAGACAGAGAAGCTTGAGCCAGAATAGCTTCCAGAGTAACACAGAGCTCCCAAAATGCTTTGGAACAGAGGGAATCTATAATAAAAGTCAGCATTATTCGATAATACCACTTTATATCTGAAAGGTAGTGTGCAAGAAGAGTGGAATTTAAAGGAATTGGCACATACAGAATTAATCTTAATTTAGAACCATAGAATCATAGAATTGTCTAAGTTGGAAGGGACCTTTCAGATCACCTAGTCCATCCATCAACCTAACTCTAACAAAACCATCACTAAACCATGTTGCTAAGCTCTACGTCTACCCCTCTTTTAAATACCTCCAGCGATGGCGATTCCACTTCTTCCCCGGGCAGACTCTTTCAATGTTTGATAACCCTTTCAGTGAAGAAATTTTTCCTAATATCCAATCTAAACCTCCCCTGGCATGCCTGAGGTCATTTCCTCTTGTCCTATCACTTGTTACTTGGGAGAAGAGATCAGCACTCCCCTCTCTACAGCCTCCTTCCAGGTAGTTGTGGAGAGCGATAAGGTCTCCCCTCAGCCTCCTTTTCTCCAGGCTAAACAGTTCCAGCTCCCTCAGCCGCTCTTCATAAGACTTGTACTCTAGACCCCTTACCAGCTTTATTGCCCTTCTCTGGACTCACTCCAGAATCTCAATGTCTTTCCTTTAGTGAGGGGCCCAAAACTGGACAAAATATTGGAGGTGGGGCCTCACCAGTGCCCAGTATGGGGGGATAATGATTTCCCTAGTCCTGCTGGCCACACTATTCCTGATACAAGCCAGGATACTATTGGCCTTCTTGGCCACCTGGGTACACTACCTGCCTATATTTAGCCAGCTGTTGACCAACACTCCCAGGTACTTTTCCACCAGCCAGCTTTCTAGTCATTCTTTCCCAAGCCTGTAGCTGTGCATGGGGTGGTTGTGACTCAAGTGCAGGACCTGGCACTTGGCCCTGTTGAACCTCATACCATTGGCCTCGGCCCATTGATCCAGCCTGTCAAGAGGGCTGTAGAGCCTTCCTACCCTCAAGCAGATCAACGCTGCCACCTAACTTGGTGTTGTCTGCAAATTTACTGAGGGTGCACTCGATCCCCTCATCCAGATCATTGATAAAGATATTAAAGAGAACCAGCCCCAATACTGAGCCCTAGGGAATACCAGTTGTGACCAGTCATCAACTGTATTGAACTCCATTCACCATTACTTTCTGGGCCTGGCCCTCCAGCCAGTTTTTTACACAGCGAAGATTACTTCCATCCAAGTCATGAGCAACCAGTTTCTCCAGGAGAATGCTGTCGGAAATGGTGTCAGTCTTTACTAAAGTCCAGGTAAACAACATCCGCAGCCTTTCCCTCATCCATTAAGTGGATCACCTTGTCATAGAAGGAGATCAGGTTAGTTAAGCAGGACCTGCCTTTCATGAGGGTGTGCTGACTGGGCTTGCTGGCCTGGTTGTCCTTCATGTCACGCATAATGACACTCAGGATGATCTGTTCCATAACCTTTGTAGGCACAGAGTTCAGACTGAGAGGCCTGTAGTTCCTCCTGCCAGCCCTTCTTGTAGATGGGTGTCACATTTGCTATCTTCCAGTCTACTGGGACCTCCCCGGTTAGCCACGACTGCTGATAAATGATGGAAAGTGGCTTGGTGAGCCACTTCCACCAGTTCCCTCAGTACCCTTTGGTGGATCCCATCTGGTCCCACAGTCATGTGTACATGTAGGTGTTGTAGCAGGTCTCTCACTATTTCCCCTTGGAAATTTGTCACTGCTTGCTCGAAATCAGATGCCTTCATGCAGCCAAAAACCAAGAATATTGAGAAGAAACAAGGCCGGATGTCTCTGAAAAGCTGCATCAAGTTAAGAGATTAGTAAAACCTAAAACCAGGTCTTTAACACTACCCTATTTTATAAAATAAAACTGTTTGAAAACACAATTTTCACAAGGAATGAAAGACTTAACCAAGGTAGACTATGTATCTGTTTTTAGATCCTCAGTGAAGTTACTTAAACCTGAAGTTATACCTACATTTCAGCAAAAATCAATAGAATCAGAATCAATTTCTAATTGCTTGGTCAAATTTCAACATAAATATTTCATCTAAAATCCTTTGAATCGATGTGTTATGTTATTCACTTCACCCAAAATGGAAGGCAGGGTTAACTGGGCACTGCTAAACAACTGACACATTTCAGCCCAGAGGTGGTTACACTTCAGAATGGGATTAAAAGTGGAACATGATGCTTTCTGCAATGTTTGTTTTTAAGCTAGAGCTTTTGAGAAGGCTCATGAGAACATACAATAGTGAGAGGCCTTTCCAGAGACCTAGCTGGGTACCTTACATGGGTATTAAATTGCTCAGCTAGTTTGGCAATAGATATGTCACTAATTGCAAGTTGTTCAGAGCACATTGATTAATGACATTCCAAATTTGCAAGTAAGGGCATGTTGACTTCACTCCAAACACATCACAGAATCACAGAATTGTAGGGGTTGGAAGGGACCTTCAGGATCGTCTAGTCCAACCCCCCTGCCAAAGCAGGTTCACCTGGAGCAGGCTGGACAGGAACGCATCCAGGCAGGTTTTGAATATCTCCAGAGAAGTAGGCTCCACAACCTCTCTTGGGCAGCCTGTTCGAGTGCTCTGTCACCCTCAAAGCAAACAATTTTTTCCTCATAGTGAGATGGAACCTCCTGTGTTACAGCTTGTGTCTATTGTACCTTGTCCTGTCACCAGGCACCACTGAGAAGAGCCAGACCCCGTCCTCTTGACACCCGCCATTTAGATATTTATAAGCATTGATGAGATTCCCTCTCAGTCTTCTCTTCTCCAGGCTAAACAGACCCAGGTCTTTCAGCCTTTCCTCATAAGAGAGGTGTTCCAGTCCCCTAATCATCTTTGTAGGCATCCACTGGACTCTATTCAGTAGTTCCCTGTCCTTCTTGAACTGAGGGGCCCAGAACTGGACACAGTACTGCAGATGTGGCCTCACCAGGGCAGAGTAGAGGGAGAGGATGACCTCCCTCAACCTGTTGGCCATGCTCTTTTTAATGCATCCCAGGAGACCATTAACCTTCTTGGCCACGAGGGCACATTGCTGGCTCATGGTCATCCTGTTGTCCACCAGGACTCCCAGGTCTGTCTCTATAGAGCTGCTTTCCAACAGGTCAGCCCCTAACCTGTATGGGTGTATAGGATTATTGCTCCCTAAGTGCAGGACCCTACACTTGCCTTTGTTGAATTTCATAAGGTTCCTCAGCACCCAACTCGCTAGCCTGTCCAGGTCTCGCTGTGTGGCAGCACAGCCTTCTGGTGTGTCAGCCACTCCTCCAAGTTTTGTATCGTCAGCAAACTTGCTGAGGGTACACTCTGTCCCCTCATCCAGGTCGTTGATGAATATATTGAACAAGACTGGACCCAGTACTGAGCCCTGGGGAACATCGCTAGTTACAGGCCTCCAGCTGGACTCTGCGCCACTGATCAAAACCCTCTGAGCTCTGCCATTCAGCCAGTTCTCAATCCACCTCACTGTCCAATCCACCCACTGTCCATACATTCATAGTATTTAATTTGCCTGTGCATTCAGCCTACATTGATAATTGCCCCACATTTATATAGTCCTTCATCTTGAACAGCTTTGGAGTAATTTACAACTCCATGACAACTCTGTCTGAGGGGAGCCACACAAACAGATCTCCCGTTTTCTGCATGCAGACAAAGGGCAGAGAGGGTGTCAGCCAGCTGTAAAGCATTGTTTTTCATCTCTGAGACTCTGAAGAAGCCTGTACGCTGGATGTGATGGCCATGCATGGGGAGAGTGTAATGAGAACCCACGTTCCTTTCCTACAGTGTCTGCAGGGAATTCACTGCAGTTCAGGCTGCCTGGGGCTCCAGATGTAGCCCTGCCCTGATTTTTACCATCTGTCCCCTTTTCCCTCACAATCAGAGCTACTTTTGTACTTGTGCTTATGACTAGAAGAAAAGACTAGAACAGCAGGTCTCCTTCAAACTGCCACCAGTGTGGCACAGCACATCCACCAGCTGCACTCGCCTTCTTCCAGAGAGTTGGGGTCACCTAGGCAGAGACTGGGCCATTTCCACCCTCTCATTCTACTTAGGAATAAACCTAAAGATATGACAAGCAGGTCAAACAGCTTTCAGTAGCTCCTTCCTAGATCCTCTGCTCACATACCCACTCGGGCTGGATGTTATTAGTTTTCTAGATCAATGACTGCAACCCTTAAAGAAATACGGAATCTGTAGCTGGCATTTTAAAAGCTTTCAGACTAACCAGCATATAGTAGAGTCCTATGGCATCTGTAAAACCTCACTTCTCACATGGTTGGACTCTCAAGGCATTTTGCATTGCCTTTGGTTTTTTCCTCCTCTGGGAAGTAATAGAGGCTGCAAAATGCTAAGATCAAACATTTTCATGCAGTGTTTTGAAAGAAAAATGTATCACCTTTTTTACTAGGGTCCAAGGATAATCTTTTAATAGGTGTTTTATGCAGATTTAAGAATTGTTGCATTTCTGTGTTAGCCTTGGACCATTCCACATCTTTTTCTTTTAAATTTAACTTTCAAGCACAGTTGAAAGTTCAGCTCAGTTCAGTTATAAACAAACAATCCATCATTTTTTCATGTAACTAAAACAAACTAATGCTCACTGACCAAATGCTCCTTTAATCAAAATCTCTTTCTCTCTCTGCAAGTGGGTTGTCTTTTCTGTGTTTATTACATGCAGTTAAAAGACACTCCTATTTATTCTAAATTCTTTTTCATCTGAGCACTTCAGAGAAGTTGACTTCTAGTGTATTGTTTACAGCTGATATTTTCTGATACTGTCCACTGAAGGAGGAACACCCTTGATCTCTTCTTAAAAAACTATTTATTTTTTTACATATATAAATGTATTTTTATATATATATTTATATACACAATCACTAACTGACCTACAGGAAAGCTTGACTTCTGTGATATATGGAAAAACATAGGTTCACAAGGAGGTACAAATATAAGTCAAGTCTGATTCTGCCACCATTAAAATGGCTACAATAACACTGAAATGCTGGACTATACCCATAAACACAATATTTTGACAGGAGAACCAACAAAAAGTATTAATGATAGATAAACACGGACTAGTTACTCCACCTAGTTACTCTACTGTAAGTCTGAAGTGACTCCCTTAACATGCTAAGAGGCTTACAAAGCATCAGAACATAATGTGGCTCAGAATCTGGTATTTTTAACTCTTTTGACAAGATTCTAGAAATAATACCTACTTCATTTACACCAGAAAATACTTCCAGTGTCTACAGATTTTGGTTTTCCTTTATTGTATCTGATCAATGGGTATCACCTCAGAAAGCCCTGACATCTTTCAGTTTACATTCCCAGCACTGGCTGGATCATGCTACGGAGTTCTGCATGCTCAGGAGACCTGCCAGCTATAGATAGTCTCAATCTCCCCTCAGCAAGGGTCATGCCACTATTCTCAGAGTGCTTTGATTGGGGTAGATTTGTCAGGGCAATATGGGTTTCAGAAACCTGTAAATGGGGGAAATAAGCACGGCAGACACAAGGCAGCACATAGGAAGGGAGATGGACAATTCCTTCAAGAATTCTCCTTTATTTGCCTTGCTTTGATATCATAGAATCATAGAATGGGTTGGGTTGTAAGGGACCTTAAAGGTCATCTAATTCCAACTCCAACCTCCCACTAGACCAGGTTGCTCAAAGCTCCATCCAGCCTGGCCTTGAACACTTCCAGGGAGGGGCATCCACAGCTTCTCTGGGCAACCTGTTTCAGTGTCTCACCACACTCACAGTAAAGAACTTCTTAATATCTAATCTAAATCTACCCTCTTTCAGTTTAAAACCATTACCCCTTGTCCTATTGCTACACTACCTGATAAAGAGTCCCTCCTCATCTTTCCAGTAGGCCCCCTTTAGGCACTGGAAGGCCGCTATAAGGTGTCCCCAGACCCTTCTTTTCTCCAGGCTGAATAACCCCAACTCTCTCACCCTGTCTTCGTAAGAGAGGTGCTCCAACACTCTGATCATCTTCATGGCCCTCCATGTCCTTCTTACGTTGGGGGCTCCAGAGCTGGATGCAGTACTCCAGGTGGGGTCTCACCAGAGGAGAACAGAGGGGCAGAATCACCTCCCTCGATATCTTAATTTAATTTCTTTCCTTCATTATATGTAATCACGGTTTGCATATTGTTTTTCCCTTGCATACACTCCTTAAAGGTGAAGTTTTGGTTCTAGACGGAGAGGAGCAAAACACTCAACTTTATACTCTGAATGTATAAAGCCTGCTCAGAAATCCACTGACACCCATGGAAAGACTCCCACTGATTTCAGCCAGCTCTGAAGAGGCCAAAGTCTGCTCTTTTGAATAGTCAGTTCATATTTGCCATCATGCCCAGGATCATATATTCAATCCCTCATCACTTTGTTTGTATTGTCTGTGTAGAGTAGAGTTCAGCATGGGATATCACTTCAACAGAGCACAATAGAGGACATTAGAAAAAAATGCAGCCATCCACTAGTAAAAGCAGGTCCTTGTGTCCCTGTGTGAGGGCCTCCAGGTCAGTCTAGGTTTCTGACTGAAGAAGTGAAGCATTAAACACTGACGTTAGCTGGAACAGAGCATACGCAATCTCTTTTAAAGCTGTTCTTCCAAAGATGTTACTGACATGAACTCTAAGCTCAGAAACTGAATAAACTGATGAGCAATAGGATGTATTTTACATTTATGGTCGTTTTAAATTATCCACAAAGTGCTTTATCTATGAACATGGTCACAGATATAGTAATGCAGTATATCCAGAAGGAAAGCTAGAGTCAGTCTTAAAATAAAGGCACAGACTGTGCAACTCTTTACAAAGATGAAACTGTTCATGAGAATAACCAAATTTCATTATACTTCAGTTGTCTGAATTCTAATTGTAAGCTCATTATTACTGTTACCTGCAGAAAACTCTCTCCTGCACCATTCTCCAGTTACAGGAAATTTTGTGCATGGAAAAAACAACTGGACAGGGGGGCAGTGATGAGAATAGCAAAGCAGTCTTTTCCCTGGCAAGCTGGGAAATACTCCTGACACCTGATGCATCCAAGACCCAGAGATTGATTAAAGTCTCTGCCCCCTTCACATCTCCACTTTTCCCTCCTCTCTTACAGTTTATAGTTCAGGTTCCAAGTGCTTGTTAACTTTATCACTATGAAACTTTAAACTTTTTTTTTTTTCCTATTATCAAGCATCCTGGTTGGTGGGAGCCTTCATCCTTCCAGTGACAAAAGACACAGTCAGAGCAGAGAAATAAGTCTATGAACAGACATACTTTGGCATATGCAGAAAAAGGGACTCATCTGTGCACTCAACTACCTGTTCCTATACACATATTTTTTATCTTATTTAATCTGTTGTTTGTATATACATTTGATAGTGCTGCAGGCATGCAAACAATCATTTTAGATGTTGGGAAAAGATGAGGTGAAATATTACCGAAAGGGATCGTAAAGGCATAGGAGGGAGAAAAAGGACAAGGGGAAGAGAAGAGAGACAGCCTTAAAGGAGACAGGGGAATGTCCAGCAGAGGTGAAGCAAGGACAATAAGTCTGCATGGAACTGACTACTTCATTGGGAGAAGCTGGAGAAATGCCATGGCATCCCAGAGCATCATGTTTGTCTTGAGGATCACTTGGTTTTCTTTTTTCTTTTTTCCTCCTTTCCTCCCCCCTCCCACAACTACCTCCTTCTGGATATTTTCTTTTAGCAAAGGAGCAGGCATATAATGTCAATTTTCACACCACTCGGCAGCTCTTTTTCTGAAGGCAGGATTCCTCTCAGAAATGAAATTTTATATCTATATGTACACACACAAACATGAATATATCTTCCCTAGCCAGATAAAAAGGAGTAACTTCAGTTGCCAACTTTACATGCCCCATCCATATCTCTGTGTCCTGTGCTTGAGTTCTGCCATTTCCATAATTGCTTTATTTTAGTTTCCCCCAGAGACATCATGAAATGCAGGACGCTCAGTAGGTAAAACCAAAATAACACTTGTTCTTTTATGTCTCCTAAGGGCAGCTTGCTCAGGGTGTTACTATAGACAGCTTGTGCATGTTGTTTGTGCACATCCTGTTCTGCAACAAGCAAAGCTGATTGAATATTGATTGGCTTTTCTGTTCATCTTGCCCTCCTTCCTCTTTTGCCATCTCCTCCTCTTTTTTCCTCTTTTCCCTTCTCTTGTGCACTCCCCATAGGAAAACAAAAAAATAAAGCCTTCAGGATTCCTTAAGTCTGTGTTGGCAGGACTCCTTGTTTGTGGTGCAGGTGTGCAGGAGACCTCCTCCGTGTCGTCGCCACAGCAACCTGCCTGTCTAATCTGCTGAATATAAAAAAAAGAAATAGACAGAGAAAAGCCATCCACCCCCTTCTGCCCCATCCATGAGCCCAGAAGAAGGATATAGTTTCCAAGCATTCCTCATAATTCCCCAGCCATTGCCCAGGCAACAGCCACAAGGAGCTGGCGGGCCCTGTGGAGAGAAAGCAGTCCCTGTCTGGAGTTCATTGCACCACCAGCACCAAACACCTCCCTCCCCCTCCTCATGATTCTCCATTCTCCTCTCCCCCACGCAAAAGTTGCATGCACATGCATGCACAGGCACACTTGCACACGCAGAGCTTAAACCCCTGCGCGTCGCTCATGCCTTCCCCCGCTTGCAGCAGGTCAGACCATGAGCACATGCATTTCATCACCCTTGACTTCGCGTGACCTGCTGTTCCCAGAATACACACCGGGAGAGGCCGACAGAACATTTCAAAACTGTCATCGCCCGAATATTTATTCTAAAATGACCCCGTGTCCCTTCTATTGTGTCTCTTTTAATGATTCACTGTTGCCAATAACAGGGTAAATGTTAGATCTAACTTTGTAAAGTTCAGCCTCCCATAGGAAAAATCTAAGAAGTTTTACATTACACGGTAATTGTTGAGCTCATATGGCTCAGCAGCCAGATAATATAGTGATAGATAATTCAGAAATGCCAGCTGGGAACTTGGCATGAGCATTTGGTTATAAAAAGAGGGGATTCGAAACCTTTGAAGATATTTAAATCTCCAGTCACCTTTCAGATGGGCTGTATTGCTAGAAGTGTGTTTATCGGCTGGAGAAAGGACTGGTGAGAGAATTCTCGTTATCAAAGCTCGTGGTTTAAAAAGCAGTCCCTTGCAGTTTCAGTTATGACAGCTGTTTCTGGGATATGAAGAGGTTTTTCAGAGCCGTGGGGTCTCTATCCCCTGTATCCAGCAGTGAAAGCTCTCATTTGTCTTCCCACCGTCATGTTGATGCAGCTGGGTTTGACACTGCTTACCTCAGCACTTTTTTTTTTTTGTTAAAAGACAGAAGGCTTACTTGTGATCCCAGCCCTTTCCTATCAAATGACACTCAGCTAGTGGTTTTGGTGACTTATTTACTGGCACTAGCCCAGTAAAAACAAAAATGAACGTTCACAACTAATAAATCCTTGAGCCCAGATAACTTCAGCTACATTGGTAGGATTACATCAAACTGTCCAGACTGATATCAGCGCTCCCTGGGAACCTGATTCCCAGGAAGTACAGGGGGGATGCCTATTGCATCCTCTGTGCATTCACATGGGCTGTGCTTTGATCACATACGGGACAGTGCACAGGACAATTACACGGACAATGCTAGAAAGCGGGTTTGCATTAGAAAAGAAGTTACCTTTTTTCCTCCTGCTTATCAGATTTATTTGCACGCTTTTAGTACAAACTAAAAAGCATAAGAGTGTAAACAGCCTGCACAGCACAACAGCATAAACTCTGCCAGGCAGACGAGGCAGATGGGAAAAGAACTTGCATCTTGCTCAGCTGCAGTGAAGGACACAATTTTACTGCAGACAAAAGGTCAAAAAGTTTAGCTATTGCAACTCTGTGCTGCGCACTGCTGCATACAGGCTGAGGTCACCCCCTCTGTAACAGTATAGGAAGTGAAAGCATTCCTTCAGTGCACTGATGATAACATTGTTTAGCATTGCATTCCTCTTTCCGATCTTCCTGTAACTTCCTTATAGAGCTGAAGTATAATATTTCCATCACTGACAGGGCTCTGCTCTCTAAACCTTTGACATAGCTCCCCGAAAAATCTTTTCACATTGGAGCTCAGGAGGGATGGTGTTGAGCAATTGTGCTTACAGCAAAGGGTACTTCTCTTAACTTGCAGGCATGATTCATTTGGCAATACATTGAACAGCACAGAGTTTGGTAGACTAGCATGTAGGACTCCATGAGGCATGCCTTGTTTTACGACAGAGAGCTTATCGCATTTCATAAGAAAGTAGCTACCTGAAACATACCAAACAGCCTAGCTTTTTTGCTGTCCAGCAGGATTTACCACATTCTTCTGCTTCTTGTGAAAAAAGCCCTAGATTACTCTGTCTACCAACTAAGTACTGTCATGCAGGTGACCTGCTGTCCATGCTTTATAAGGACAAACCAAAAAACCTAATGTTGTGCAGAGGAACTCTTCCTTACAGTCCTAACATCTGCCCAGCAATGGACAGTCTGAACGTTAGTGCTGCTACCACAGAAAGGAAAACATGTGTCTAGAAAAATGGGGGCCGTTTGGTACTAAACTCTGTCTTCTAGAACAGCTGTGTGGGAGGTATGTAGATGAGGTTTCATTGAAGGGGAAAGCACAGGAAGTACTCTTGCTTCAACACATGTTCTTAATGAAAAGTGCTTGATAAACCAGGCATTCTGCCACCCTGTGACATCCACTTACCAGATCAAAACGTGAAAGAGTTAAGAGGAGAGTAGGTATCATGGAAAGAGAGATGGTTCTGCCATTAAGCTTGGCGGTCAGGAGGCAGCAATTCAATGCCAATAGCTGCCACAGGTTGCCTGCATGACCCTGGTGACATCAAATCACTTAATCTTGCATTGACTCCATTTCCCATCTGCAACGTAGGAACAATTCTTTGTCAGATGTTATTTATTTTCTCTTTAATTTAGACCATAAATTTAGTCTTTTGTTTATTTAGACTTCAGGACAATGATTCATGCTTAAGTGTCTGCACAGTGTGTTACAGATTGGAATTCTAATTTCCTATGGGATATTTACATAGGACAGATATTTCAAAATTTAAAAGTAGGAAATCTGTTACTAGTGCAGCAGAAAATAGATACTGTCCTGTAATTAAAAATATACTAAGTTGAGGAAGACACTTTTCTTCCATGTGGTACAGCTAAAATACTAGCAAGTAGTGTGATTTCCAGAAATTTGGAAAATTAAAGAAAAGGTATGAATTAAGTTACTGCAAAAGCATAACTCCTAACAATCTAAAACGAATCCATAGCAAATAAAACTTTCTTTCCTCTGCCTGTTCTATTTTCTCCCACCATTTCAGCTGTCTTTGGGAATCAGCTTCCTGTAGGTAAATCAGAGGTTTGTTTTCTTTTAAGCAAAGGAAATGTACTGATGTTTTAATAATCAAAGGAATAGAAAGGCGTGTGTTCATCTCTGGAGATGACCTGTATACAGGGTGTTACCAAGGGGCCACTACACTCCTCAGGTGCTCAAAACTGCATGCTCTTCAAAGGAGAGGTGTTTGTGCTTTGGGGAGCACAGCCACTTCATGTTTCTGGAGACAAGGGATATGGATTTCTAATGCTGGATGTTCAGTCCTGCTAAAAGGGTTGGGGAAAAAACTCACCCTAGGTTCTCTTTAACACGTATGGTATTGTGGGAATGTCAACATGTTTGCTAACCACTGCAGATGCCACTGTCTACTGAAAAAAAAAGGGTCTCGTGCTTTCAGCGTCTGTCTCTGCTGTACAAAATATCAATTTATATCTTTATTTTACTGTGTATAGCAGGCTTATACAGCTGTCACAAAGAAGAGATGTTGTTTTACCTTTCTACTCCTTTATTATTCATGACATGAAAGACTACAGATTCAAATCTTGCTTGCCTGTTATGAGATAAAGGAAACGTTGGTTTCCATTATGCTGACAGCACTCCATCCAGAAAAGCAGAAAATGCTAAATTTTTCTTTCATCCAGCATTCACTACTTTTCAGTTACATTCAATTAGACTTCTATATAGATTAATGTCGAGCCAGGGAATTAACTTGTTTAACAGTCACATCTTTATTCAGCAATGATTCCACAGGCTGCAAGGTCAGGAGGGATCATTGTGTTCATCCAGGCTGACCTCCAGCCCAACACACACCGTTAGACTTCCCTAGAAGTCCTTGATTAATTGCAACAGGTCATGTGTTTGGGCTGAGGATAGATGATTAACCTATTCCTAAAAGACACACCTTCACAATCTTCATCTAACTAGAAAACAGATAAATTTATTCATTGGAATTAAATACAACTGCAATAACTTTCACAAAGCATATCTGCCTTTTGAAATTTCCTCAAAAGTGGAATGTCAGTTTTATGAATGTTTTATTCCCCTGCTTACTGCTTTCCTTTGCTGAGTGATAGTCCCCTTCACTCTTTCTCTCTCCTCAATATTTTGACTGTAGATTTAGTTGAGATCCTGGATGTAATATTTCCTAACTAATATGGGTTTTAATCAAGAGAGGGTTCACTCACAACCAAGTTCAGCCATACATCAGAGTACCAACTGAATGCTCTAAAGCAGCCCATGTATAATACTCTTGGGAACAAGCTGCTCCAGACTCCCATCAGGCTATCTGATCTTTCCTGGGATGAATCAGACTAGAAGGAAATTGATTTACAGTGATCTTTGGAGTTAATTCCCTGGACTTGGAGAAATATTTACAATATCCCAGGTCAAAAGAACTTAAGTGACACACAAAGAATTACATTAAACATTAAACTTTTCTGTGCCTTCTCTTCGTACATTATGCTAGGAAGAAATATGATTTAGAGCTAGGTGTACTAAAATCACCAGTCATTGAATATCTGCACCTAAATAAGTCACTGCACCTAAATAAACACTGACAGTGTACTCAAATGAGAACTATAATTCTGCACCTGCAGTCATTGGAGGTCAATTAAATGTCTGCATTGCCTGGAAGCTTTGTTTTCTATCAATCATAGGCAGACAGTGCTGCATGTTTGCCCTTAAGTGCTTATTCAGCAAAAACATTGGTACAGACAGCAAGAGAAGCATTTACAGAGATTGGCAAAATGAAAAATATAAGCAGAATTAAACAAGAAAATACAACACTGCTTTATATATGCAAATTCCCAAGCAATTTCTTCAGGGAAAAAGATTATATACATAAAGGGAAAAGTCAGGATATTAAACATCTATTAAAGCATGGCTAGTAACTATAACTGCAGAAATACTGACATAGATAGTTTCCCAAAAGCAAAATCCTTGTCCAGTATGCAAAGTACAAATAGTGTTTATCCAATTTGCTGAGGAAAAAGTAGGAATTTCTTTCTCGTGTCAAATAAATGGAATAAATCATGAGGAACTCAGTGCTTAAGCTTTCTTTTTTGTTTTATTTTGTACTTTTAAGTCTACAGAGATGGATTGGCCCAATTATCGAGACAAGACTCTTTAGCTTATGTCTAAGAGATACAGAAGAGTCTGTCCCACAAGAATCCTCTGCTAAGATGTACCCACATTACACTTCTGTTACTTTTTGCAGTAGGATACAGAGCATACTTGTAGTTAAGGAATGACTCGGGCTTAAGGATACTCAAATTAAGTTCTCAGTCCAATGCCACAGAACTCCTGTGTGGTCTTGGATGCTTTTCTTGATCTCTTTGCATCCCAGTTGTCCATTTGTACCAGAGGGGGATAACAGACTTGGTCTCCCACACTGAGTCTGTCTTTCCTAGTTAGTCTAGGACATCAGGAAAAGAAATTCACTGTTTGGATGACTAATAAAATAGGATCTTGATCTTAGTCAGGCCTGCCAGACAATAGAGCAGTTCATGTTATTATTGCTATTATTATCATCATCGTCGTCACTGCTATTACTAGTATGACTACATGCCTGTTCAGTTGGATACCACCAAATCATTGCTTTGTCTGTGGAGACAAGCGCTGTTTCTCCCCACAACAATCCCTCTGACTTTATTAGAACAGATCTTAAGCTCTTTTGACTCTGTCCATACCATTGAGATAACAAAGATCAACAACAGTTAAAGGCTGAGAAACCTGTGAAGCTTGTTTGAAGTTTGCCAAGAAAAACAGTAAAAAGTATTGTAGGCAATCCCTAAAAAGCTTCCCAAGTCATTAACAGAAAATACAAATAGATATGAGCTACACTTCCTCTTGAAAGCTGCATTAAATATGTTACCCCATATTTTAGCATTTCTTTTCCTTGCCAATCTCACCAATGGAGAGGAAATGGATTGCAGAGCTTAGAAATTCTGCTTTTGAACCTGATCCATGAAAGTCAGTGTGGATTTTCCACGGGAGTAGATCAAAAGTAGTAAAAGAAAATGATAGGCTGGCAAGATGGTGCAAAGTTAGCAATCCGATCAACCTCCAGACTGAAAACAGCCATAGGGGAAACCTCCGTATGGGTAATAGACAACATAAGGCATAGCATGCGCTAGCCCTGATGTATATATCTCTATGAAGTCAACAGAAAGGTTAGACTTTGGACCTGCCTCTCAAAGGACTCGAAAACTAGAGAGCATAGTCGTAACTGGATTTTCGTCTGAACAATCATTTTCCATCTCAGGAGACAGCAGAGAAAAGCTGGAAGAAGGATGCTGAAATCTTACTGTATTAAGGAAAAAGGAAATCTTTTTCTTAAACAAAAATTTTCAAGAGCTTATGCAAGCAGTCTAACAGTATAAATGGCATAAGCAAACAGCCATATTCCCAAGGTTAGTCAATGTTTAGGGCTGAAAGATAAAAATAAGTCAGTTTTTTTCCCAGAATGATTTACCTTTTTCCATGAAATATAAAGACATTATTGTTCTCTGTTGTTCTTCCTTCTGTCACCAAAAACACTTGCTAAGGTACACCAAATCTGTAATTTTCAAAGTGTATCTCCTCACCAAAAGAAGTCATGAAAAGACACTGTGCAGACATTTTCTCCAGAATATGAATCCAAATACTAAACACTGAAATACATCTCTAAAGTATTAGGTCAAGGTACATACCTAAAAATTGTTATCTTTAGTGATTTTTGACAACCATCCCATTCAGCAATTATTTGACAGAAGCTGACATATGCAAGATGTAAATTTTTCCAAAGTTAAACTTCCCAGTGTTATTGGTATCATTGAATTGTCAGTTTTCCACAGTCCCTGTAGATGAAAGTCATACGTTGCCTATCTATTGAGGTATCTACAAAAACAAGCATTTCTTTCTAGTCCAGACACCAGTGTGTGGAAAATATATGGTGATACACGCACATAGAGATTTTACTGAGAAGCAGAATTTCCTTTCTGCTTCTCTGGGGAGTGGAGAAACTTTAATTTCTACTGCTTTTTTATTATTATTATTTGAGTTGGTGATAATTTCTTGCTGAATGGGCTACATATACCTGCATGTGCTTTTGGAATAAGTTTCACAAAAGATTGATCTAGGATAAAGGAATGTTTTAATCAAAACCAAATATTAAATCAGTCTGTCTCTCAGAGCTTCTCCTGTGCTTCACCTTCCCATGCTATTGTGTACTAATGAGGTCACTATATAAGGCCACAGGGATGACTTTGTTGGCACAGATGGTGGCCAGAGTGGCCCTGATAATGCTGGTGGCTATTGCAGTCACATCAAAGTACTGAGCTGCTCAGCCTTCCAGGAAAAAAAAAAAGTAGCTCCTTCATGCTTACTGTAATGCAGTATGCTGTCTTGGTTTTCAGTACATCTAGCTATGGCAAGTAAATGGCACAGGTGCTGGCCTTTCATTCATTGTCATCTGTTATTCCAAATACCCTACAACAGACTAGTCTGTCAAAAGCGATTGATCTTGAATTCTAGTTCCTGTTGTATTTGAACAGCACCAAGGAGTAATCTGCTTTTTCAGTAAGTAGAAGCATAGTAAGAGAAGGCTTCAGGGAGACCTTATAGTGGCCTTCCATTAGCAAAAGGGGCGCCTACAGGAAAGATGGGGAGGGACTCTTTATCAGGGAGTGTAGTGATAGGATGAGGGGTAACAGTTCTAAACTGAAAGAGGGGAGATTTAGATCAGATATTAGGAAGAGATTCTTTACTGTGAGGGTGGTGAGGCACTGGAACGGGTTGCCCAGAGAAGCTGTGGATGCCCCATCCCTGGAAGTGTTCAAGGCCAGGCTGGATGAGGCTTTGAGCAACCTGGGCTGGTGGGAGGTGTCCCTGCCCATGGCAGCGGGGGTGGAACTTCCAACCCAAGCCATTCTATGATTCTATTATTCTATGAAATATGAGGGGGTTACTGTATCGACATGTCTAGTCAGAGCTCCTTTGCAACATAAATGTCACTCTAAAACACCAGCAGAATTTATGCAGTATAGCTTACCTTGCTTCCAACAGCTGCATCCTGGAATCCTTGTATCATCTTGTCCGTTAATAGGAGAAGACAAAAAGAGCCCTTTATTTCTACTCACACATTGTCTCCACTCCAGCAAAATGTCTTTTGATTAAACAAAACACGCTAAGACAAGAAATTTGTCACTTGCCTCAAATTCCCCAAGTGCACATTCAACTAGTCTTCATTAAAAATAAACAGGGATACACACACACATAAGCCCTCATTTAGCTAACAGTCGCAATCATTTGAGCACAAGCACACAAGTTCCAAAATGCCTAAGTCGTAAGTTCTTCTGTATCATGAAAATTTTATTAGGAACAGCAGTTTATTCTGTGTTCACAGCAGTTTCCTTAGTCACCATGGCATGGAGAATAGTTCTTTCTACTGTGAACTGAATGTGTGTTTCAAACCTGGGTTCTCAGAGGGAAACTCGTCGTATCTTGACGAGGGAAACCAGATTTGCACTATTCACTAGAAGCAGGAGGTGAAAACATTGCTCAGTTGTATTGACCAGAGGATCAGATTGAAGAGGGGAGGCCAAGTGAATGATCGAATTCAGGCTAATGCATAAGAGCACTACAGTTTCCCAGTTTTCACATATAGAAACCACATCCATAACAGACTCTTCAAAACATAATCTGGAGCTGACCAAAGACCGAAGCTGATGCAACTTTTGAATGCAGATCTCAAGTAAGTCTAACCTCCTCTCTCACCAGGCTTGTCATGGAACATTTAATTCAAAAAGGTTTTGCCTGAATTTTTTACAAGCACTTTTTTTTTGCTATTATGCAGGTGAAGTTTTTGTTCATATTCAAGAAGCAAGCTTGCGCTAAGGTTTCTCTTCATTACTGCTCTTGCCCCTGGCTCTCTTTGCTTTTTTTTTGTGCTGAGTTATGCTTCTCCTCAGTCACCAGAAGCGGAGCTAAAATAATAAATCTTTAAAAATAAATCAGATAAAATAACAAAATGTGCTCTATTAAAATAACCCACAGCAGCAGGAGTGTTCATTAATTAGATGTAAACACGGACACTAGTAAATCACAGCAGAGAAAGACAGGGAGAGAAAAAATGAATAATCTCACCTGCACTTTGTAATATTATATGCTATTGAAATGGAAGGAGATGTTCCACGGGCAAGTTTATACGTTTCTGATTTGTTTGATATACTTTCTTGAATTATTACTGTACTATATATCTGTTCCTTTCGTATGGGTAAGAATTGAAGAGGGGAAAAAAAGAAAAGACTGCACTGATCTTATTCTTCTTTTAAAACACTTTATAAGTGAAATGGGGACATATTTTCTTCTTAAAAGTTAGTGACATAAAACTCCGTTTTCTTCATATATTCCTTAGAATCATTCTTCTTCTGAAAAACTGTAGTAGCAGATTGCTAATATCTCCCATGCAGGACAATTCACAGCCCATGCTCCCCTCTGAGAGTATGACAACATTTGGAAAGCGGCTCAGCTTGCTAAATTTAAAGTTAACATTTGGCAGGTTCTACGGGACTCAAGTTTGGCAAGCACAGTGTAATAAACGAAGTGGCGTTTTTTTTCATTATATTTAAAAATGTAATTCCCTGAAGATTAAAGGGTGCTGGGGGGAAGAGGCCCTGCGTTAGTTCTTCCCTTTTTGCAGGAGACTCAGTTTAATCAAATGAGTTCTGTTTTAATTAGTGTGGCAATGACCCCTATTTTGACTGTTTTGTCAATTGTTTGCAACTCCCTTTGCAAAAGCTGTTCCTAAAAAGAAAATTCCAAATGAACTCAAAGAAAAGGAACCACTCCATTTCTGTGCTTTGAATATGAGCTTTTCCAGACAGACCCTGAAGGGCTGTCCACAGGGGAGCAAGTTGTCAAGCTATTATTTCTTGAATGGTTTTCAGCTCCACTGATGTCCCCCAAGGTTAACAAGACAATTCAATTAAAAATAACCTTAAATACAAAGGGTTGGGGGTGGGGAATCCAATATTTTTTAAAAAGTGTCAAGAACTGGCTTGCACTGGGAAAGTATAGGACATACAAATTTAAGGCTAGAGCTCCACGTCTCAAATCAAACCATTATGGAGGGCAAATAAAAGCACAATAGGGCAAGGTAAGTACAAAGTTCAAGGACAAAAGGACCTTAGTGTTGATATTCTGGCTTTAGCCAGCCTATGCAATACCCTTAATGCTCATAAACAGCGCATCTACTAATGTCATTGAGTAGAAAGGAATGGATACATTATTTATGTAAGAAGGTTTCACTATCTAGTAAACAAATCCAAAAACCCATGCAAGAAAAAAAAAAGCTGTAGTGTCCATTATTCTGCAAAGTCCAGACCCAGAGAGATAAATGGGACAGAGCCTTTTACAGCCCACATAATTGTTATCTTAAGTCAACAGCACATTGCACTAAGCTTCAGCTTGAAGGGACACCTACAGATACATCTACACATTCTAAGAGTGAAAGTGCACTGTGAGTCTCTATTGCACACACAATAAGTGCACAGTAAGTGCACTCTTAACATAAATGTGCACCAGAGCAAATTCTTCAGGCATAGTTCAGATGTACTCACTTCTCCTAAGATGTGGTCCTTCATAAATCTTAAATCCTCACTAGCAGTATACTACCCTCACCCATAAAACTTAAGATATCTTAGCCCCAGGGAAACCTAAAAATAATTCTCCCGCACACATATATTTTCTGTAGTTTCTGTTATTATTTGTTAAATATGCTGTCATGAAGGTTTGGCAAAATTCCCTTAACAGGGGAAAAAAAAAAGGCAGGAGGGAAATTTTATAAAGCCTCTTAATCACAGATCCATGAAAGTTGACATTAGTTAAGTATGAATACTGGTTTCACAAATGGCACTATATGACCTTGAAGAAATCTTTGACAACAGAGCTCAGGCAAGGACAAAAAGCAAGAGCCTGAGCACAAATGCAGCTCCTGGGCTTGTGGTGAGAGTCCTCAGACGATGCTTCTTCCTGTGTAGATGCAAAATCTTTGACAAAAGCTGGTTCATTTCAGTGGTTTGCTTTGCAGCACATGATGAAATTACTTTGCACACACCCCTATAAAACCAGTAGCTATAACCTTCCCCATGGAGTCTGTGGTTATAAAATTTATACTGTCTGCTCACTGCAGGTCGTAGCCCCTTCCATTTACTAAGCCTGTGGAAGGTTCGAGAAGCAGTAAGTGTCTGCGTTGAATAACAACAACACTATCTTATTTCAAGCGCCACAAATAAGCAGCGTTATTATTTTTGGTAGGCAAAACCATGAATCCAGCAGTTTTCTGAGTATGCAGCGTGCATCAGTTGGAAGGATGAAGCCTGGTTTCGGCATGTATAGTGTTAGGCATAACCATGACACATCACAGCTTCCTCTGCAGCAATTACTTATCGGGCTGAAGATTGTTCTACTCCAGTGTTTTTCTCTGCTTCATATAACCACATCAAAAAGGTTCATGTTCAAGGGCCACCCAATCTCGTACTCTATCGTTATCCCCTGTACACTGCCTCCCAGCTTGGATCCAAGCCCTTCTTTCAGCCATGCGTGTGCTACTTTGTCTGCTCCACAGCCAGCTCCCAGTATGCTACCTCAGTGTTGCTGCTGGGATTTTTAGAAAGGGCTTCCTTCCAGTGTCGGCTCCCGTTCTCCTCTAGCAGTACCTCTCCTTTCACTGTCCTAGAGCCCTCTACCAGCTTAGACTTCCACAAGGAGTTATCACAGAATTCAGGATGGGGCCCAGAATTCTACTGGAGCTGTGTACACACAGGGAGAAACGATAGCAAGAAAGGCATTAAGTCATGGGACTGGTTCTTCTTTCATTTTACTCCATTATGGATCAAGAGTATTTCCACTAAAATCACTCAAATGATTAAATAAATCATGCTTAACTCATAACATACTGAGTTTTGGGAGAGGACAGTCTCTTGTTTCCACGCTCCTGCTTAGTGTGCATGACAGAATGTTCTTGCAGGCTGCATTAGACATTGTTGAATAAGTAGCTTTCTCTGTCTGAAAGCTTTCTATCATTACTATTATCAATGTCCTTTCTGCTCTTTATCATAAGACAAAAAGTTGGCATTCTCCTGGGTGAAATGTATATTAATTTCCCTATAGATGTTAAGAAAAAGTAGCTAAGGGATAACTTATCACAGTAGATTAAGGCATAAGTATTGACTGACAATTCCTTTGTTCAGCACTTACTCTTTTTCTTCTTCCCTTTTCTGGATTTCTTCATCATATAAGTTCTCAGCTGAAGTTCCTTCCAGAGATTTCTTAAGGATTCAAGCACATACAATAAACGTACATAACATGAAAAGTAGCGCTAAACATACTGCATGATTTAATTTGTTCCAACAAACTATTAATTTAATCCTCTACAGTGTCATTAATAAAATCCGTTTCTTCTACCTTATGAATCTAATCCTCACAATTCATGTTCTTACTGATTCCAACAGTGATACTTCTGCTTTAAATTACTAAATACAGTCAAAATGCAAAGCATAGCTTTCTTGACTCACCAGCTGTTTGAGAAACTTTATAGGATCTCTTCAAATAGAAGCATGATATAAGGACATTAACATTTCAAGGATGAGCACCAGGATACAACAAAACTTTGTCTCTAGAATAACCGCTACATTGATTGTAGAGCATAAAAAATGCACTGTTTGGGCACTTTATGACACTAAGCTGGCCATATGCAGTGAATGGCCTTTATTATCAACAAGCATGCAGTGCTTTTGTTATGAATTTGCTGCACATGCAAAAAGCACAATTTTTACTGGGTCATAATTAATTTAAATCAAAAACTTTTTCCAGCAGAACACTCAGAAGATACTAATCTATTAAAACAATTCCCATTCTGAATGTTATTCTTTTGTTTTATCACACACTTGCACTAGAGCTCTTGAAAAAGAACACTGCAAAACTTGCTGTATAAACAGACAAAATGGGTGCTGTTTATTTTCTGCTGTGTTCTACATAGGTAAAATAATTTGGCTGAACTAAAGCATACATTAAAAAATTCTCCTTCAAGCAGAGAGATAGCGAAAAAAATTTCAGCCTCTGTCTCGGTGTACAGTAAGATTACATTAAGGTCAACTTTGTAGTGATACTTTCATAGACAGTTTTCTCATCTCCACCCAGAGAAATAGGTGGGTTTTTTTCACAAGATGCCTATCACTATAGTCTACTCATTCTTAACCTTTTTTATACCCTCCAATGCCAAAACTATCCATGTTTTTAAAAAATAAAGTTGGAAAAAAATTAGCTTTCTAAGCTACCTGAGTGGACTTTAATCAGATTGCAAATCATATCATAGATTTGAACATCTCTTAGTCTAATATACCTCACGATCTAGTACAGGTTAAAGATTTGCCAGCATCTGCTGTTGCTGATTTATAAATAGGGACATCATACCCATACAGACTAAGCTACCTGTCCAAGCTCACAAAGGATGTTTGCAGTAGCATAAAGAATTGAACCCAGATCTTGCAAACTGCAGAACAATGTCTTGATTGACTGGACCATCCTTACCTATGCTCTGATTAAAGTCAAAGAACCTATGTACAAGCAAGCTTGTTCTGCTCTTAGACACCACAAAGTCCCTTCAGTAGCCTTTTCTCCAAGGCTTATCTTATACAAGATGTATAAAAACATCTATATTCTTTTAAAACTTGACCAACACTCAAGGCGGCGTGACATTCTACATAGGGTTGGATGGTCATGCAAACTAGCAGGCATGCAAGACCAGAGCAAAAGCACCTTTCAATACTGCTTTGTCAATGTGGAAGTCAGTCAAGCAGCCATCTGTTACAAGGAGCAATTTCAAGTACATGTGTGCGGGACTCATAGCTGCCCCTCCTGCCCCAGCATCAGTGTAAGCAGTGAATCTGGACAAGTTTCTAAACTAGGCACATCAAATTAATTCATTGCTACTTTTAAACAGCTGAAGTCCCAGGCCTTCTTTCTCAAGTTTGGAAGTTTAAGTGAGACATCAACCCTGACACACACACACACACTTCAATATCTAAAACATGGTGTCTTTGAGAAACAGATTTCTTACATTTGCAGGTTTTTCACAGCATGAGAAGTGAAGAACAAGGTAGGAATTATAGAACAGTTTACTTCCCATGACCAAACCACAAGAACAAAATAACAGGAGAGGCAGTATGACATGCTGTGTCTTAGTGCATACACCATCTGTGTCCCTCAGAAGAAATCCGTTTGTTTTCCAGCACAATAAAGAATATCTTTCTTCTGTTTTAGCTAACCATCTCAGCTACTGACATACATTTCCAAGGAAAAGGTTGCATGCATTTCTTTAAACATCTCACTTCTGAAATATTTTGTGTAATTATGCATAGAAATAGAATTAGCATTTCTAAACACATTGCTTCTGGAAACCATCTTGCTGAAAACTGACCTTGGTATCATTTATTCTGGATAGTTTAATTTTGTCAGCTGCATAGGATTTGTAAGGTTCTCTATAGAGAAATAAAAGCACAAAGGAATTTTTGGTCAAAAGTCCAGATTCTGCTCTTCTTTGACATGATAGATAGCATTTTTCTCCACAAGCAGCTCCACTAATATTGAAAGTTAAAAACTGTTCAAGACTAATACAGTGAACAGAAAGTTGGATCACATCACAACAAAAAGAGGCACGGCAAACATATGGGACAAGCAAAAGGCAGAACCTAGGCTGCAGCAATGAAATTGGAATTTTCCTTGAACTGCAAGCAGTACTCTCTTAAGCTGTCATTTAGTCAAAATATACCACCAGGTAGAGTAAGCATGAGTACACTACAGGAGTTCAGGACAGGACATTTGCTTAATATGGTTAGCAGATAGTTTTAAAAATAGTTTAACAGTCTCAGTGATATGCCAGAAAGAACAGCCAAATAGGTATCTTTATCTCCAAACTTGCGCATCTACTTTAGCAAGAACTACATCTGGACTCCATCCTGAAGGGAAGGGAATATATGCTGAAACCATAAACCCAGAGTGCACCCTGAAAACAAGCAAGCTATGAGTATAAGCATATAAGCACAGGGCAAAAGTGATGGTTATTTCCAGATGGATCAGCATGTGTCCTCCAAGGGTTTCAGTGATTACCCATTCAGATTGGTAAAGGGTGTTGATGGAGCATCACTTACATTGACACAAGCTGCAAGTGGCATGCCTCCTTAAATGTAATGACAGTGAGCACCATTCAAAGAGACTATTTTACTTCTCCATGTCCACAGACATTGCAGGAGAGCATCAGCTAAAGTGCAGGTACAATTGCTTTTGTGTGTACCGTTACCTAAATTTCAGTATACAAGTATTATTCAAATCAACACAGAAATGGGAACTCACATCTTGCCTGGAAACCAAAATCACAGTGGGTTTCCCTGGCCTCCATGTCATCTTCCTGGAGTACCATAAATGCTCTATTTGCTTCCAGATTACAGACCTCATAGATTGTGCAGTTAGGTAAATATGCTGTCTGTGGTTAACATTAAGGAATGCGTAATTAAATCCATCCAGTAACAAATTCCCTGGCTGGTTGCTGAAGCAGTCATTACAACTGGAAAGAAGGTGCTCTGCTGCTGCAGGTCTTCCTGGTCAATACTGCTGACCGAAAATGCAGTCACTGGCATAAGCACGTACGCTTTGGTTTCTTTCATTAAATTGATTCAAACCACCTTTGGCTTTAGATGGAGCTTTTTTGTTTTAGAGTTAATCAAGAGGCTATGAGAAAACTGTTCATCGGGAAGACTGATAGCTCCTTAGCTCCATAACAGAGTCGCCTACCACAACAAATAGTAAATAAGACTGTAGGCACGTTAAAATAAGGTAGAAAAATACATGTTAGGAATAGTTCAGTTATCAGGCACAAGATATGCATGAACACAAATATCCCATCCACAGCGGGACCTGCATGGGATCATGCCTATATGTTGACGCAATCAAGATTGACCATAAACTGTTGTAAATCTGGAGAGAACCAGCAGCAGTTTAGCACCTCATCCGTATCTTGCCTTGCATTGCCTTGCCTTGTGCTGTGTCCTTTACAGATTTTCAGTTGTGTGATTTCTTTAAAAGTAATAGACTGAACTTCAGTCAAGGTAGGAGGCTAATTTGCCTTTTTCTTTTTTTAAGTCTCATGTCAAGCTTTTTGCAGTTAAGTGTGAGAACAAACTATTCTTCTAACAGATAAAAGTGAAAACTAAGATTTTTATGTCATTATAGGTCAAGCTTGAAGAAAATAGCAAACATCACAATTCTCATGCTAAATATCAGATGAAATAACTGCATTATAATTGATATCACAAATTTTATTCTAAATATCAGGTGAATTGACTGCATTATAATTGAACTTAGGAGAGATATTAACAGTATGAAATCATCACACATTGCAGTGTCAATAACAGCCCTGGCACTTTTCCAAAATTTTATATAAATGCCTATTATGGCTTCAGAGGGCTATTGAAAACAAACAGGTTTCACTTATGTTTCACATATTTAATGTAGAGGAAAGATGTAGATTGCACTCTGCTGTAGGGAAAATTCAGGATTCAAAGGTGAATCTTTTTTTCTTTTTTTTTTTTTTCTTTCCATTTCCTGAATTCTGTTGCCACAGAAATTCTTCCAGCTCTCTGTCACTCCTACTTCTGAGTTATGCTATGTGCAAGAAACATGGTGAAACTTGTGTAGCTAATTAATAGAGAAAAACCTCTTCTGATGACAGTTCTGAAATGAAACCCAGCTATATTTCTCAGCAAAATCATATCTACAATCTCCAACTCATTCTAAAAGAAGTTGAAATTAGTACTTTGTCCAAGCTCTAAAATAACAATATTCAGGATGCCCTTCCTATATCATAACAGCACTGTCGTACCTGTGGAGGATCACTAATCCATTTAGGCAGCACTCACCAAAAATAGTTTCAAAACAAGGAAATGAAGGGCATAGTCCCAAATCCTTGGCCCACTTCAGTCCTACTGTGGCAGCCAGCTGTAACACCACCTCCCATCAAAGCTTCTGTCTAGACGCTGTTGCAGGAAGGGGAGAGCAGCTCAGTCAGGCTGATGACTTCTTGGGAGGCATTAGTAGCTGACAGAACTTAGGGTGGCCTTGAGGTTGCTCTAAACCCAAGCTGACAAGACACCAGCTGAGGGTTTGAGGTATCATAGCAAGCTTGACATTTGCCTCATTCCCATCTGTTCATGGTCAATGGAGATTGACTCCAGCAGACTAACTGGCTCATGTTATGCAAACTGTAAAGCTAAGGATGTTAGAAATCCCAGAGGACTTATTTATGATGGAGGAAAAGGAGGCTTAAAAAGAGAGTACTTTCAATCTATTTTTTTCTTTTTTTCTTTTTGTCTTTTTCCAGAAAAAAAAAAACAAAAACCTCTTGCACCTTTACTGAGAAGTAAAAGACTTTTTGTTTAAAGAAAAATGAGTCATCTCCATCTGACCTGACAGAGCCTGCACGTGTGAGTCTATTGTATTGCATTCTGCTGACAAAGGACTTAGATGCTGGTATGAATGTAACATCCGTTGTCCTACAACACAATCGGAACTAGGAAACGAAGATATTAAAAAAAAAAGTTTTGCCCACCATTTTGCTATCTTACTCCAGTTATTTACTATATACTTTTTATTCCTTGAGGTATGAAAGCTAATTCCATACACAGAAAATATTGATCATGGCTGTGTGTGACCAGCTGTCTGGACCCAGTGGTCTGGGTTCATAACATCTCATCATGCTTAATAACATTTCAGAATAGCATTTTCCTTAGAGGAATATTGTACAGGAGAGAAGAAAAGGGTGAAGAAGCAGCTGTGACAGTCATCAAACTAGCTCAAATCAACAAGTTTTTTGCCTCACATCTAGCTGTAGAACACCAGAAGATGAAAGCATATGCAGAATGTTATGGAGGGAAATGAGGAGAGCTTAGGAAAAATATTTGGGTGGAATAATATTGAGAACCCAACTTCTTACAATTCTGTTAAGCTTTCTCAGCTTCCTTTCATTCTTCTTTAGAATCATAAGCAGATATGAGAAAATATCGTGTAAAAGACTGAACTTCCACCTTAAGTAGAAAAAAAACTGCCAAAAAAACTAGCAAGCAGAGCCTGCAATAGCAATACTGTGAGAACAATTTTGAGGAATTGAGAGGTTTGGATAAATTTCAGGAGAGCTGCTCAAATTTCAAGTGCTTGTCTGAACAAAATCTGGTTTCCAGAACTTAAGGTACACACCTTGCAACCTCCATTTCTGTGCTAAAAGTCATTGTATGGTTAAGAGGGAAGCAAAGCTTGCAAATTTAGCATTCTGCACTTATTCTTGAATAACTGTCGATTTTTTTTCCTTGTCAGTCCAAATAAATTTTATAGCTGAAAGCAGAATAAATTTCTCTACCATCACTACCATTGTTCAGCTTGTAGACTAAGTGAATCCACACAAGAAATGGGGTCCAGAATAGGGGAATTTTTTCCAGCAAAGCACATTTAAACTGTATCCGGAGTTCAGAGGGGGGTGAAAGGGGAGGAAAACAGACATACTTCCAACCATTCAAACAGGAAGACCCAAATCTCGGTCCCCTGTGGGAAGCCCAACAGTTTAAAAAAAGACCAAGTAAACTTAATTTAAGCACTGTATTTAAAGGTAAGAACTGAGTTTCAAAATGTGCTTCCACTGACATAATGGCTTAATTTTTCTAGTCAGCACTGGAGTTGCTCAATCTGGCAATTTTGTTACGGTATTCCTTTAATTTCTCCAGAGCCGGTTAAATCTAGCAGAACATAGCTGGTAATTTTCAGGACAGAATTGACTATAAACATAGCTGCCTGTCTAAATAGAGCCCAAAGAATCAGTATTTCTGGGGAAACGTGTGGTATGTGCATGTACAGACATGGTGTAAAATTGCTTCATTTCACACTGACAGCTATTTTATTTTTTGATTCTCAGCTGCTCAAGAAGTTTTGTTTGCAACCTATCATATCCCAGTCATGCAGCAGCAACATTTTATGGAAAAATACCAAACTGAGAGTAAACCTAAGTGCAGATCACCAGTTCCTGTAATTTGTAATATCAAACCTTTCAACTTCTTTCAAAGTCTGCAGCTCCCAGAATCAAGCAGCTGCACAGAAATCTCAGCTTTCAGATGTATAAAAGTGAGTCTCTAACCTTTATAACTACAGAAAGAAGCTGAAAATATATGGCAAATCTACTTCAAGTCCTCAAAGACACCAAAACAAATTTTAAAACCTCAATATGCACTCATCATGTGTTTTTTTGGGAAGTTGGGAGAGTCTACCGCCTGGTGTTGGTTTTTTTTTCAATTTGACGTTGGCAGTACTGCAAGTGTCTCACCATCTCCTGCAATTGCAGTAAGTGTCATAAGTAAAAAGCTCAGTATAAAAGAAGGAAGCAATGAGTCCTAAGCTGCTAAACCCCTACTGAGTCAGACACACCTGCACATACCTTCTGAATCAGGGTTGTTTAGCGGCTAAGGTGAAGGACTAGAGGCACTTCTTCTTTACAACACAATTTGGCACTATGTCAGAGACCCCAGGTTAGCTCTGAACATGCTCGCACAATTCTCGGAGGGGCTAGTTAGCTGAGGTACGGTGCGGGCTGATGCAGCTGCCTGGCCAGCAGGACCTTGGCTGGAGCCAGGCAGCACTTACACAGGTGGCTCTTGTACCCTGCTCCAACTTCACAGTACACAGGCAACCTCAAGGGTCACCATGAGAGCAGTGCTGGTCTTGCCATGTTGGTTCAACCACAGCATTCATGAGTGGCACCGTAGAGTTCCCAGGGATAGGCGTAACAATACTATGAAAGATCTGCTGGCAGAATGCAGTTAAAATAACCTCTGAAGGTTTTTCCCTAACACTTCACCACCAGATGATGTCCCAAACCTAATCACTGCTGGAAACCTCTCTTCCTGATGAGAAGTCTGAAGAAGAAGGAAGATGTTCATGAGGGACTACAAGAATGACTCAGAAAAAGAAAGGGGCGTTCCCAGCTATTCAAGTAGCTTTGCTTCTTCTTAATGCAACTTTTATCATCACAAATGGAAACCTGAGCTCCATTTCAAGAGATATGGGCATTTAGTTTCTAGTCTCAGTCCAAAGCTATTTACTGGCCTTCAGCAAGTTGTCTTTTTACCAAAGTTTTGTTACCAGTAAAATAAGCATGATATTTATATAAATCTCAGGCATCTTTTTGCTGGTGTTTAGAATAAAGCAGATACTATGGGAAGTGCCACTCTATACTATAACGCTGCCTTTCTGTTAGATAATGCAGGGAGGGTCAGAAAAATCTGTTAGAGACCTTCCTTCCAAGGTAGAAAAATACAAAGATTTCTGTTAGATTCCTGAGATAGCTCATAATTGCTGGGCATAAAAAAAGCAGACAAAATTTTATCAAGTAGGGTGGGAGTCAGCATTAGTATGGGAAACTACAGCATTGAAAGACCGGAGTGCAAGCTCTTTTTTCTCCTGGTTACTCCCTTAGATCCCTCCGTATTTGTAAAAGTCCAGAACCTGGGAGTACTTTTTATCCTAGCTCTACAGCCTGGTGTCCATGAAGGCATAACCTCCCAGAGCCTGAAATGTTAATGCCTCACTGCCATTGTACCTATTTTGTTACCAAATAAGAGAGCTCTCTCTTGTATATTTATGGAATCAGCAAGACAGAAAAGCACAAGAGCAGAGACAAGAGAGAAGTGTGCAAGCAAATCCACCTAAATTTCTTGTTTTCTTTTGTTAGACGTTAGACAATTAACACACCGAAAGGTTATTTTTCATGGTTCTCATCTGTACCTCTAATATCCCAGTAGCCACAAAGTAGAGAAATTCACACATTTTACGCAGCCTCAGAAAAAGAACTCTGGAATCTTTTTCCCTAAAAGACGTTAAAGGGAAATTTTTACCCTAAAAGATCTTTTACCTGATCAGAAAAGCATAGTGAGTGCTTGGCACAATATATAGAGAACAACAGGATACAAAAGTGCCCGTCTTTTGAAAAACTGTCGGTACAGGAGACAAGTAAAAGCAAGCTGTTGCACACAGACCAGGGTCTGTACTCACTGAATAGCTGCCAAAATAATTTATGCTGTCATATGATCCATCCTTATAATCAACAGTGAAGAAATGGGAGTAGGGGAACAGATGAAAAGTTTTAAATATGGCGGGGTTTTTTAACAGAAAAAAATAATCAAGCAATCTAATGAAAAATTGTAACTGTTATAAGGAGAGGACATTATCCTCCAAACAAGGAAAAGATTCTGGAAAACAAATAGTTCACAGAGATATTTTTTCCACAAACTCTCACTTCATTATCCTCGTAAAAACTTAAAATTGCTGAATTACCTTCAGCCATTGTGAGTCTGTTTATTTCCAGCTGCAAGCTCTATAGAAGCGCACAGTGTTCAAAACTTGGAATTTATTAAAAAGTGGTTAACAATAATGTGAATTCCAGCCAGCTGAAAAGAAAAAGGGAGACTATTAAACTAGAAAATATTGTTATTCTGACCTCTCTCAGCACCATAATTTCAGTCTGTTTACTTACAGAGACCTTAAAGAGACATGAACGAAAAGAAATTGTGCTGTGGTACTCCTGTCAACTATGCTCATGTGGAGAACAGAATTTTATTGGGGAATATACAACTTTCATGATTGTCACATGGTGTTGAACACTCACCTCCTCCTCGAAAATTTTTTTTTTTTTTTTTTTGAGGGGGTGGTGGAGGGGAAGAAGGAGGAGGAGGGAGAGAACAGGAAGGGAGGAGGGAGGGGAATTTTAGAGATTAAAATCACTTACACTTTTATTTAAAAATACAGTGTGTGTATTTCCCAAGGGTAATGAGTTTACTAGGGCAGCTTCAGCACAGGAATTATAAACCAGTTTTATAGATCCAAAACCAGTATAATATAAACTTCCAGTTTGGCAGTATCTTCTTGGAACAGGGCTTACCTTAGAAATGTGGCAGTAAAGTCAAGACATTATGGAGATCATATTGTCTAAAATGCTTATTATGTTTATCAATGGGCCCAATCCTGCGAGTAATAGGCACTTTGAATCCCACATAAATCTTATTCTGAGATGGTACTTAAAAGCAAGATGGTTTCTCAAACTTATCCTAGTCCAATAACGGCTTAAAACATTTCTTCATTTCAGAGATAAGCTAATGCTGTAATTAATTATATTCTATACACAGCATCTGACTTAGATATATCTTCAAAAGCCAGGTGGAGATTAAAACTAAGATCTAAGATTCCCTAAACTGCAGTTCTTCCCCAAAGACATTCACGTGTACACATGCATTTTCCTTAGTATTGTTAATATTCTGTGAACTGTTGACGATATCATAAATAAAAGAGAGAAAGTGTAATTAATGTTACTCTTGGAATCATAACTTCAGCATTTTTTTGACCATGTGACTTAACCCATTAGCTGGGGTTATGGCAGTTTTTGTAACTTACTTAAATTCTTATATAACAGGAGGCATGCTTCTGTTGTAATGTTTTAATCAATTTTTACAGATAAAACCACAAAATATTTCCAGCTGAAAATTCTCTCTTATTCTTTCTTTTTCTTGCCATCTCATACCTTTACTCCACGCGGTTTTATACCTCTTGTAACTTTTTTCCCCCCATAATTCTCCTAATATCCTTTCTATCCCAATCCTTCCTCTTCATTCAGCACTAGTGAGGCTGCACCCAGAGTACTGTTTTCAGTGCGGGACTTCCCAATACAAGAGACACAGACACACTGGAGCGAATCCAGTACAGGGCCACAAAGATGATGAACGAACTGGATCATATGCTGTATGAGGAGAGGTTGAGAGGGCTGGGACTGTTCGGCCTGCAGAAGGCAATGCTCAAGGTGCCCTTATCCAGGTGTAGAAATACCTGATGGAAGGGAATGAAGAAGAGGGACAGGATAGGAGGTGATGGGCAGAAATTAAAACACATTAAATCCCACCTGATCACTGAAAAGCACTTTTTTACTGTGAGGACAGTCAGACATGAGCGCAGGTTGCCCAGAGAAGCTGTACAGTCTCTGTTCAGAGAGATGTTCTGGACATGGTCCTGGACAACCAGCTCTAACTGACCCTGCTCTGAGCAGGACCTTAGACTAGCTGAGTTCAAGAGGTCCCTTACCACCCATCACCTGATTCTGTGATCCTGTAACATGTTCTAGTTCATTACACTAGTCCTTTCCTTTTCTGTCTTCTTCTCCTCCCCACCTAATCTCCATATCCCATCTTGGTAGTCTGCTGCATTGCTCTGTTTCCCGGAGGTTCCTGTGGCCTTTTTTCCACAGGCTTTTTGTGTGACTCTATTTAAAGCCTGACCCCCTTGAAAGACCCGCATGTAGTCCATTGCTAAAAAACCGAGGGGCAAATCCATAGATTTCTGACTTGTTTTAGTCCCAGAGTGTGTGCTTTAAGCTTGAAATGATTAAACTTATTAAAAATAAAATAAAACTGAAACCGTCCCAAGCATACAGATCTTTCAACTTGAGAGTTCAGAGTTCAGTCAGAGTTTAGAAACCAAGAATGGAAACCTAACCTGAAACAATTTTAGGACTTGTACTTTGTGGAAACAAAACCAGAAGTTTCTGCTTCAGAGCCAAGGGTACAACCAGTACATTTGATTTTACATACAGCTGATGTGGGGAGCGGCTCAAGCACTCATGCCCTGGAGCAGGCTGTGGTAGTGTTTCTCCCTCTTCATCCCTTTACCTATGCACAGTGTCATTCACAGGGGCTCTCTCCGACTCCCCCTCTGGAGTCAAGTGGAGAAGATCAGCTGTTCTGCTTTCATGTTCAGGTGTCTCAGCACTTCTGAGCTGAAGCCAGAACACTGCAGGAAACTTTGTTCTTGCTATCAAATGATCTGATCAAACAAGGAAGTTCTGGGACTCTCACAGGAGAACACAAAACCCATGGAATTCCACACCTGCTTTCCAGACTGGAAAAAGTAGATGGGTTCAATTAACTTATTCCCTTCAAAATGAGCTTCTGCATTTTATTTCATCCAGCTTTATTACATAAGCAGCTGTCTACCAGAAACCCTTTTGCCTATCTCTTGACCAGTTCAACTCATGTGCAACCTGTTTGAATCTGTTTATACTCACTGGGTTGTCTAGAGTCAGCAAACTTTCACCTTATTTTGAGATGCATTGTACCACTATGATTCTTTGCAATAACATTTCCCTCCAATTTTATTTTTCCCTCACTCCTTTTTTTCTCATCTCCACCTCACTCTTTTCTAAACTCTGGGGACGACTTCATCAACACTATCTTACTTTATAACGCCACCTCAGCCAAATCATTCCTCTTGGTCTCGAGCATAGTGCAGTGAGTCTGAACAGGAAAAGTAAAGATATGCAAGCTGCTACAGAGATGAAAATATTTACAGTAGCCTCCAAAGGGTAGATTAAGTACAATCGGTTTCATTAAAACTGTCACTGAAGGTAAGTATTTGAAGTATCCTCATATTCTGGCACATTCCAAGACAAAGGAAGCAGCTGTGTGTACATGTGTGGTTATGTGAAGGTAGGTAGCTGCACATATCTGTGTATGCGTGTGTGTGTGTTTGTGTGTGTAGTTAAAAGAGGAACAAGAGAAGATCTCTTTGCCAACAGACTAACTTACAGCAGATCCCCCACAGTACACAGTACACTTATGACTAGATCTGCCAACAAACAAAAGATGATCTGTTAATCCTACCCTGGGTTTTGTCCTTGTTTTGGAACAGAGCAGCGCCTTCTACAAAGATCCACTCAAATTATACAGACCTTATGAGGCACTGAAAGCCGAGGCTCCAAAGTCATTGATGAAAACGATTAAACATTTTCTAATCAATATATATGTTAAATGAAGTTAAGCTGCAGATATTTTTCTCCAGCAGCTCCAGAGGGAGCACCGTAAAAATGAGCTAGATCATTTTTCACTGGATCACCAAAATAAAAATGAAACAAAAAAACCCTCAAACTTCAACGGCTGAGGAAAAAGTGTATGTGGGTGAAAATTCATTTCATTATGGAGGACAAAATGCTGCAAATGGATATAATTGCATAGAGCATGATTTATAAATAAAAAAACAATTAAGTATTTTCAGTGTTGTAATACAACTAGTAAAAAATTCATTTCACATATACGCAATATTTAAAATGTAAGTGCTTAGCTTCACATAAAATATAGTGAAAGTAAGTCTTTTTGCTTTCACCATAGAAGTATTATGCAACAAAGTTTTAATTTAGTTTTAGATAGAATATGCACAACGTATGTATGCGTTTATATGTGCACATATTTTTGCATTTCCCCCTCTAGTTTTAACATACCACACACAGGAGAAGATGGTTGGGTATGTGTTTCCAAGGATCTAATTTTCCTCAAATCTGTTAGTTGCAGCAGCAGAATATTGCATCCTCTGCTTTGTATCCACAGATTCAGGTATGGTGCCGACAGCCATAATGTGAGTTTTGTTACTTGGCCTTGTCAGTGACTCTAAGCTGACAGTAGATCATTGCCACATGGCCACGCCACTCTCCAGGGGAGTGGGAGACATTAACTGAGCCAGCTTTGTTGTGCAATATTAAATAAGGCAGTTTTATAAAGCAGGCGTCAGTCCGCTAAGAAATGGAGTAGAAAGCAGAAATTATGTACTAACAAGCTTTGAAAAAGACAACTTCCTGGGTAGACTCCTCTTGCCTAAGGGATGATGAAGAAGGCAGCCATACAATGACTGTGTCACACTGCACGGTTGCAGACATAGTGGTTTTACAATATATAATGTTATTGGAGTTGGACTCTGATATGGTAAATTATGGGGAAAATCATGGATTAGTCACAGTAAAAATGTCAAAAGCAATAGGAATTATAGTTAAAAAAACACATAAAGTTCTATATGTGAAACAAGTTTGCGGTCAGGTTACCATTTTAGACCACCTGTCGTTACAATTATTATTTAGTTTTACAACATCTTGAATGGGACTATACTGATAAACAGAAGACAACATCCTACCCCAAAAATTTACAGTGTCGAATGCCAGTCTTGTCACAGGACTCTATTCAGCTATAAGAGGCCTAAGATGCAGGAACATTCCTGCAACATCCCTCCAACCCTTACATGTTTCAAAGCTGGATCTCCAAACCCCAGCAGCTGAGTCCTTGGTATTGTTCTAGGGCTGCAAAGAGGACAGGGAAGTAACACAAAACAGGGGAATTGGAACACAGGCAGGAATCAGGCTGGCTTTTCTACTCTCAGAACCAAAGCAGGAAGAGGAGTAGCCCATCAGTGTTCACTCACATCTTGGCTAGTCCTGAGGCACATTAGGCCAAGCTGATACCCAGGAGCAAGGTGGTGCAAAAACACTTATACTACCATCTGTAGGGACTCAGACACAGACAGCACTGCAAACAGAGCCAGAGATACACAACTCCTCTTTGGAAGATGAGCTACTTGTTAAGGGAGCCCATCAGTCACGCATGTCAGCTCCAATGGTGTTTTGCCGGGGGCGCTAACAGATAAACTAACAGTTGTTGCTGGAAGGAATCTATCTTCCCCATGTTTGCTCAGTCCTGCTTTAAGATAACACTTAGCAAATAAAAAGCATCACTAATACAGCTTTTGGAGGAGGAAGGAAGAAGAACAGCTGAATAGGTGAATCTTGTGTAAGAGTTAGAGCTTCCAACTCTTTCTACCTTTGCGTTACACTGATCACTGTGAAATCTGTGTGATTCGGAGAGTATGTGCTTTAAGAAGCATGTACTCTGTGAAATATCCATGTCATTGATAACTTGACAACTACAATTTGACTGGCAGCATATGGCAAAGTCAATGTTATGACAAGCCATTCCTTGGGGTGGGAATACTAATGATTAAAGATTTTACTTAAGTGGTAGCACTAGTAGCATTGATAGTATTACAATCAGCTTAGAGCGTTTTCATTGCTTGAGTCAAGTGAAAATGGGCAAGCAAGGAACCTGATACAATTAAACACTTTTATTAAATGTTAAATGTTTAATTCTTTTTCCTTTATTGAAAAGGTATTCACTTCATTCAATCATCTTCACAAGAAAAATATCTGAAGGGCTGCGAGCTATCATGATGCTGAAAAAATAACTTTGAAAATGAAAAGTAGTAAAAAATATTTGGAAATCAGGAGAATGCACTGGATCTGTAAGACCTTTAGATTATAATGTCTCTCTTGCTCATTAAAACACCTACATTTTGGGCTATTAGTAAAAATAAATTACTAATGCCTGAAGCACACCAATACCTGAACAGCTTAGAAAACAGCACCATTGCTATAAGGTGTTTATAAAGAGATGGTGGCCAGAGTGCCTTAAGGTCTGTGGAAAGAAAATCTTACATTGTTGCCACAAAAATAAGACAAACTTTTCTGAATGCTCTGTAGGGCTGATACTCCCAAATTTTCAAAAATTATGGATCTATTGCAGAGAAGCCATGAGAATTTTAGGAACAATACATTTACAAGTCTATCTCTTTCCTGGGTTTTGACTTTGTATTACTCACAATATAACCAACTGACTTTTTTCAGGACAAGGACTAGGTATTCATTCTCTAGCAGAAGTTGGACTGTCACACTACTCCAGCATATATCACTAAAGGCAAAAAAAAATGCCAAAGTTACTGTGAATGTCACAGTTCAAAAAAGCAGGGCAAACATCTGAAAAGAGAAAGAGAACAAAACAAATTTCCTTGTTATTTCCGGGAAGAAAGTAGACCCTATATATCCTATCATAGTACAGCCTGCAAGGTGCATGCCAAAGTTAAGACTTTGTCTCATTCAGTTTGCAATTGTTTTGTGCGTAACTGCATCTGTTTGTTCATTCCATCTTGTTAAAACACTGATTATTTGCCTAGAAAACGTCTTTTCAGTATGCAGTGCACCTTCCTCCAGATATTTATATGCAGAGTTCTCACTCTCAGTCCTGATCTGAACAAAGTTGAAGCAAGACCATCTTGCTTCTTCTCAACTTTCCCTCAAAAAGGCCTTGTTTTTCTTTTACCATTGTTACCTGCAGAAGCTCTTTGCTCTAGCAAAGACAAAAGACTAAAGTAGCAATAAATAATTAAGTATTACTACTCCTCCTCCTCTTCCTATTCCTCCCGTCCTAGCTATAATAGCTGAGAGCTAAAAAGATTCTTTCCACAAGAGCTAAGTAACCTTACTCTGCCAGCTGGACCTCAAGAAACCTCTGAAGCTCAGAGAAGTGCCATTGTCCACATCCCAGGCTCTCCAGCCTGTCATCTCTAGAAAGGTCCACCGAATCACATTGCAAGCAGAAAAGGAATTGAGAAAAATGCATGCCCAGACTGTATGGGGGAATTTTTTTTAATTATAGGTGGGCTAGAGATAACACACCTCTGTGTATTATTCTTTCCTTCTGCTGGACACTGAGAGCCACGTGGGCCACAGGAAGGCTTGACAGGGATTAAAATGAGATAATCTCTGCATCTTTCTGTTATTCAGATACATACTCAAAAAAGTCTCGTTTCTGTTAAAGCATTTTTCTTTGTCTAAAGCCTGCACTTTGGCTTGGATTTGGAAGGTTTATGAAAGTTACCTGCAAGTATTTTCTGAGCTAGTTTACTTGTTCTGCTAGCCATCACCCTTTTTAAAAGGCAAAATATTAAAAAAAAAAATTAAAAAAATCCATCTTATTCCAGAAGGAGCAAAGATACACACAGGAAGATGTCAGAAATGTGTGGTATATGCAGTAGAATATTTCTTATTCAAAGCAACGCCCCTTTTTTTTTCCGCATGTCACCTCCTCTCCATTAACCCATATATCCATGTGCTCCCCTTGAAGGAAGTTCTATCAAGTAAAGTCAGGAAAAAGCTAGAATACAGAGCTCAGCATCTGCTTGAAGGGATTTCATGTCATATGAGGACAATTGGTGGTCAAAGAATAAAATTAGATAGACACAGGGAAACATGCTGTGAGAGAAAATGTAACCAAGGGGGCGTCAACATACTTTCAATTGGTCAAGTAGCAGAATTTACAGGGATAAGAACTGGGAATCTTCCTCCATCCCCACCACCCACCCTCAAAATTTCATTCCAAACCAAACTGCTGTTTTAAATGAAAAGCATATTTTCTCATCAAGATTAATATATTACTATCAAGTTGTTTATCAAGTTCACTACTAATAAAAACATTTTGGAAACCTGCTGTGGTCCCTAGGGTTGCCTGAAGCATTCTATTCCAGGATGCTTCAGGAATGCTGACCAGCTGCAAAACTACGATGAGAGA
>NC_133930.1:35922893-35965310 GCF_964199755.1 Larus michahellis
TAGAAAATCAATACAGTCTGTACAGGGTTATTAGGCTGACTAGCTAATACATCCAAATCTGGTCTTCCCAAGCAGAAATCTTGGCCAGAATGCTACAACCTTACATGAAATCTAAGCACCACATTCAGATCACTGTATCAAAGGAGGACTATCATTTTAATTGTCAAATGCGTGACTTGTACATCACAGCCTCAGAACATTTGAAAGAAAGAAATATTTCCCCGCTGCTAACTAACATGACAGCAAAGAAACAAAATTTAGTCTGCCAGTTCCAGTCCAGCTCAGGTCATCCTTAAATTTACAGCGCCTACGTAGCATCTTGTTTGGCACAACAATGCCAGCATATAAAACCAAGAAAACAAATACTTACTGAATTTCAAACAGGAATATGAAAAGTAGTAGTCACTAAGGAGATAAAAGTAATCTTTGCAGGAAAAAGACAACTGAAGTACACCTCCTACAGTAGCAGATTAAGCCTCCTCTAACTGCACAGCAATATGGGGGGGGGACGACGACGGACAAAAAAGAAACAAAACCAACATGAAGTTTAACAAAAATAATAATAATCAGAATCCGGGTTTAGGACCCAGTACTTCCCTTTGTAATCTATTGCCCTCTGCTTATTGCTGTAATTCCTTTGCAGGCAAAAATGTTCTTCGAATCATCTGTGGGAAGCACAGGAACTACTTGTTAGTATACAAGTTTGGCACAAACTGAGCAGAACAGTATTTTTTCTCTCCCCTTTGGCTAACTCATATGAGAATCAGAAACAGTATAGACAAGGTAAGGGCTCTAACAGCATTTAAAACAAATCCTTTTAAGAGCATTAAAAAAAAATCTCATTTTCAATAGATTTTTAATCAGGAATATGTTCTGCAAGTATTTTACTGCTATCCAATGGCATTTGTGCTGAAAGATAAAAGGATCTGTGAAATTATTTTACATTTTCAGCTCCTGGGAATACCCGGGTGCTGAATAGAAGAGGTGGCTACAGAATCCAGGTTCTAATGGAACTTAAACCAGAGTGTAGTTGCAGTTGTCTACTTGTGTTTTTGAGAATTTTAAGTGCTTTGTGGACTGTTTGTGGGGTAAAGAGTTTTTTCTTTCTTTTTGTTTTAAATAACACTTATTACTTACTATCGAAGGCAATTACATTACATGTGTGGCTTTGTGAATCTTTTAAAAATATAACATCGTTGATTTCGTCTCTTCTCTTAAAACTACCGATACAGAAATCGGCCATATGGCAAGAAAGGATAAGAAAGGTGATTACAGAAAGCCCAGGTGATGCCAATATGAAAATCCAGCCAGCAGAATGTGCTACATAATGTAAACGTATCTTATTTTTTCTAAATTCCATTATTCTGATCATTTAAGTGTTAATTATTTCAGTCAAAGGGTTAATGCAAACAGTTCAAAATGACTAAACATTGAAAAAATATTTTCTTCTTTTTGTTCCAATTATTCTGTATTATTAATTAAGCTGTTAAAACATGCAACAGTTACTATCTTTTTAATGTTCAATAATATGTAAACTCTTTAAAGAGATTTTTGTTCCACGTCTCTGCTTTAGATATTAATCAAGAAAATAATTACAGAGGAATTTAGTAAAAAAAATCTACATGCATATAACTATGTACTGTACATGTACGTTCAACGAGGTCCAATTAGTTAGAAAGAATTTGCATTTCAGTTAGTATGAGCTAACAAGACTGTAGGGAGACAATGCGATTCTACTAGCAGGGCAAGAAAGAATGGTGTTTTTCTGTAAGCATTAATTCCCATAACTGATCATTTTAAAATGTTACTGATCTTTACAGTATTTGTTTTTCAAACATCTAGGAGTTCAGTATAAATGTTTATATTAACTGTACATGCAGCAGTGTCCCTGACACTACTCCTGGGGAAAAAAAAAAAAAAAAAGATAAAACAGTGAGCATAGCTTTATTATTTCTGTTGATTTAGTATTTATGTTTCTATATAATGGTAACTATTAATTGATCATTCTAAAGGAGCGTTCCTTACATTTGGTGTTCATTCTCAGGATTCATTAAAGGTACTGGGAAAAGATTCATAAAATCTTTATGTCTTTCTATATACAAATGTTCCCATTTTCAATAGTAACAATATATGCACATGACATACACAGTTGGTGATCTCATATCTGTATACATAGTTTTCCTAAATCTCTGTAGCCTCAAGTGACTTACTGGGTAGTACCTGTAATTCCCAGAGTTCATTTTGCTGCAGATGTTAACAGTTTCTGTAATTTGTAATGACAGTAAACTGGCCTTTGCTCTTCCCTTATTCACTATTCATTTCTAGGCTTGGTTAAGTAAGTAGCTGGGTTAAAGATCAGTGGTTTTTCATGTGACACATTCTGGTATTCATCTAATAGCTCATCAGGACAAAACTGTCCCTGTTCTTGCCAAAATAATGAAAATGGTCCTCCACATCGCATGACAATCAGCCCTTGCTTGTGCTGAAACAACCAAGATTATATAATTGAGTTGTTTTAAAGACATTTTGTAACTGAGTATTCCACACTGCCTCCAAAAAAGTATGTATTTCACCAAGTAAGAGAGAATTCTTCCATTTGTCATTACAATAATATGTGAGCGGAGAGTGTAGCGATCGTGCTTACACTTTATCCATGGATAACAACAAAGTTGTGAATTGCACCCTATCAGGAATATAATCTTATGCTTGAAAATTATGCAAAGCCATCTTGACGGTCATATTCCGAGAGGTGGTGATTCTACTGTGGAAATGTCATTCTTCAGCACCCCCTTCTCCCTAAGAATTATATAAGAGACTCACTCTGCAACATCTGTTAGACTCTATGAAATGTTAACAGATGTCTAAAATGAAAAAAAAGGGGGGGGGGAGGATTAATAAAGGAAACCTCCTCTGAACAGATAATCCACCCAAATTTCCATATCCTAAAGAAAAAAAAATTGGCAGCACTGTATTTTCTCTGAAACCTGTCATCCTTACTTTGTAAAACATTTTTGTGTGGGTTTTAATAGGTAACTTCTGACTTATAACCAAAATGCATAGGACTGATTATGTCATCATGCAACAATGAGACTGAATACTTTTTAGCCCCCTGTGTTCCAAATGTCCTTGCTGAATCCTTCTTCTCTAGCTTATCAACAGTATTGTGCATTTAGGAATCTGTTTTTCACTTTGATGTGCATGCCTAACTCACACAGATCCTGCAAGTGTCCACATTCATATCTTACACCTTTCTTCTTCTTTTTGGGGTTTTTTGGGGCTTTTTTTTTTTTTTTTTTAGGAAAAATTTTCAGGTCAAAAGCACTCAGTATCCAGATCTTCAGACAATTGAAGTGTGGCAGAACTTTTCAACATCAGTAAAGTTTTCAAATCCTAGCCTACACGAAGTTTGTTAGTTATCCTTTTTTATTTTTTTTAGACAGATATTTAATTTCTTTCCCCCTCCACACTAGGTGACGTGACAGGACCTTTATCCTCAAAGAAAACTTTTGATTATGAGTCTGAAAGTGTACATTCCTGTTATGAAAGCTTCCGTTCCCAGCAAGCTGTCACACTGCCACTGATCCTAATCTCATCTTTGCCAAGCTATGTACCAGCACCCCCTACCACAACACCCTTACAAAGACTGCTGTGACACAACACTTAACGAAAAAAGGTGAAAACTGTGACCTATCGCCTGCAGATAAAACCCTCATCAAGCAGAGAGCATCAGGATTTTACTCACTCAGCCACTATGTTTTAGCAAGTTACAGAAAAAAAGAATACAATTACAGAAAGATACAGTCATATACAGAAAAAGTAAGGACACAGACAAGACAATGACATCCACATATGCTGTCCTTCAGTATTTAACATGATCACCGTGTGAATGTTGGTAGAGATGCCCAGTTGCAGGTTTGGGAGATGAACATGAACATGGAAGATATTACACAAATTAGAGGAAAGTTCTTGTCAGCTGTACGTGATGAATAATATATACTTTTGTTTCCTTGTTTTGCTTTTGTTGTGTTTTTTGTTTGTTATTTAAACAAGGTAATACCGGGAGTTTAGGTCACCTGAAACTCCTTTTTGCAGGCGAAATCACATTCATGTTTTTCGACCTACTTTGTAAGCAAGATATGTCAAATATACTAATTTGCCTGCTCAACAACAGAGGAGTACACAAGTGAAACAGAGAGAATCAAAAAATCGTGGTTACAGTGGATAACTGACAAAATGCAGGTGAAATGGAGGATGCAGAAGGTTATAAAAACAAATAACTTGATAGAAACCTTGTAAAAACACACTACCTAATGCCAAGTAATGGCAGTTTGTTGATTGTGCCCATTCTAGGTAATTACTTGCTGTTTAAATGGTATGCTACATATCAGCATGGCATTTAACTAGTAATAACCACTACGTATATGTGGATAATGCACTAACCTAAAAAAGTTCATACTTTTCGCAGAAGAATTTTACATGCCTAGCAAAAATTTGGTGCAAACCTCTTAATTTGCAGACAGGTAAACAGGGCAGCTTGTTCGGCATATGTGGCCCAGTTTCACATCCAGTCTTCATTTCATATCTGTGTTTGCGTCACTGTCTTTTTTTGACAAAAAACTATCTACTTATTACTTAATTGTATGTACCAAAGTGTAAAAGATAACCATGTTAAGGTATAAGAATCTGATTCAAAGCACATTAGATACAAGCAGCTCCCAAGAGACTTTGATTTAAACTGTCTATATGGCACACCGCCGAAATAATAGTGGGATTCAGATATTCTGTTTTGATTTACAAGGAATTAAAACGGACAAAGGGCACCTGACATGCAACATAATATAGGAAGATGTATAACAACCCAAAAAATGTATTTCACTTTTGAAATAAAGTATTTCAAAACCAGTCGTATCTGCTGACAGGTAAGTTCAGGATTCAACAGAAATAGTAGCAAGCTCACAGCAACTGTTAAAATAACAATGCAACAACCCAATTTATGTAAGTCATGAGGAAGGATAATTCAAACACTTTGATCTAAAACCCCTCACATTTACACAGGTTTACAACCACAGATTATCACTATACTATTATACAGGTGTACTACTACATTACAGCATCTTTCAGCTATTGATTATCTGGAGTTAAGCAAGGTTTATATTTTTAATATACTATTTAACTCAGCAAGTTTTGCTGTTCTTTTCTGAAAAACATCCTGAAACTGTGGAAATTGTCTGCTAGACACTAGTTTAGTACAAGACCTTACAAAGCAATTTACGCTCTGGTAGTTGATTTCATTATTCTCATCCTTTTAGTAAACTGTCTCCATAAAAAGGAAGTTCTTTGGATGCCACAACAGCCTAAAGGCTTTAAGCGTAGACTAAGCTTACGATCTGATTATTTGATAATCTATTGTGCCACTTCCTAATAACAACTATTTGGTGTCTAAAACATAAGTCTGTCATAATTAAATAACTAAACTGACCTAAAAATCCTGGTGGTTTATAGAACAGCTGAATTTTGGATGGCTGAAAAGACACTTCATGCACAAATGCAAGACTGAATTAAGAGCAGCTATGTTTTTCTAATTACTGACTCATTCACAGTACACAGAATCGCCTGAACTGCCCAGTGTCCTACTCTCTCTCTGGACAATTAGGAAAAGCTGCATTAGCAAGAACTCAGCAGTCTCTGTCTCACTTCTCTCTGGAGGACCGGGGAAATGATGAGCTCCATCACCTGGCCAGCAGTAGCAGCAGCCACAAAGTCACCTCGGGGACTTGGACAAAGAGATTCATCTGCAGCCTTGGCAGCGACTAAAGTATGCCTTACTAACAGACAGTCACACGACCACACACTGGCACAAAGTCCTTTCATTAAGAGCTGTTGTCTAAGTGACCTGTCACAGAGTTTCATAAAGCAGCATTAATACTGTGGGCCAAAATGAGATTGATCTTTGAGCTTCGTGGTCTCCTGTTGACAACAGCGCATTATAAAACCAATACTAAATACTTTATAAACAGGTCTCCCTCCAGTGTATTAGAGGAACAGTGCATATTTCATGCCCTATAGTTAGGTAGCCACATATCCATCAGACAATTAAATAATTTATAAGATACTCAGAAGTGCAATAAGACTCAATAAACTTTTAAATACTTACAAGCTACTATTTTGTTTGAAAACATACCAAAAAAAAAAAAAAGAAAAGATACCTCACCTGCTCACCTGCCGAGTACAGAGCATCAGTGAAATTAAATTTTTATATCATATTTTCACCTGAAATATCCTCATTGCACACAAACATATTCAGCTCTCCACTCGGTTTAAAAAAAGGACATTTACTCATTTTAAAAATCTTTTATAAATTTCCTACAATATTACTCTCATTACGCTGTATTTCAGCTTCCTCTGCTTGGCATCAGACTTCTTTTTTGTCCTTTTGTACACTCTGGCCAACATGGCTGCAAGAACCTTCTCCTCTGCAATGCCTGCCATCTGGAACCACCCTGCTGCATTTCTCTCCCTCATTCTCCATCTATTTTCAGCCTTCATCTGGAAACAATATGTCTCTGTTCTCATGTCTATGTCTCTTAACTTCTAGTAAAAAGGAAAAAAAACTTTTTAATTTTATTAACTCTGCACAGTGTTTTGGAGATAAAGTTTGTGTGAAAGATACTATACAAAGACATTTCTTTATTAAATCACAAGATTGCAGGGACAGAGCTTACAATAAAAAGTGATCTAAAAATACTTCCTATTCTGTTAAATTTAATATACAAGACAATAGGTTTGGGTGAATTTTTTAACAAGTGACTTCAACATAAAATGAAAAAAAATATCCCTAATATTAGTAATTCATTCAGACTTTCATGGAAAAAAAAATGAGCTGGCCTGCTTTTCAAAAATTGGATGGAAAACACGCAGTTCTTAAAGAAAAAGACATTTGAGAACGTTCAGCACATTCGGAAGAAAATCAGGGTATGCACTTCTCTTTACCACCCCATAGAAAAGATGTTCTCTGTGTTGCTACCATGGTAGATGAAGAGACATTCACTGCATATAAACACTGAAAGCACATTTCTATGATACTTGCATACTGGTTATACCAGCAATGTAGGAGATATTAACAGGTTGAGCTCCTATAATATTAAGACATTATGGGGCTAATAAGCCTGTTACTTCCTTGGTTCATCTTCAAAACACCAAAATGCTGTTTATGAACAGTCTGAAATTTTCATGTATAATACTGGCTGAGTCTCTGTTAAAATCAAACATGTAAGCAGAATTTTGCGTTATCTAAGCCTTTCTGAGCTGGATGTCTGTAAATTTGTTCTAACTCACTTTAAAAACTGAAATTTCTCTCGCTGGGAGTAGTTCCCAAACCACCACAGGCGTGGACCTTTGTATAGTATTGCGGATGCCATGGTTTCACAGACAAGCCACATTAATACAGGATAGCAAGCATCTGGAACCCACAGCTGTGTGTTCTCCAGCCCCAAAGCACCCACAAGTCTATGCCAATTCAAACCCCTATTCCCAACCCACAAATGAACCACACTGGTTTTCTTTAGGAGCCAGACCTGAAATTGAAGCTTTTGGGTTTTCTCCATTCACACAACTGAAGAGAGAACGGGAGTGTTGCGGGGAAAGGGGCAAATATGCTCTAAAGGAAAATCACAATGGACAGTCTCTGACTTGGCGTTCACATATGGCCTACTTGGGATGAGCTGACCCACAGGGACCTTAAAAGTGCTATTTGAAGACTACACTGTATTTTGTTTTCACAGTAATTACAACAGACTTACAAGGCTGGCACCAAAGAAGCATCTCCAAGTCTATCTGTTATGGAATGACCAAGGATTTGAGGGGTGGGGCTAGGGGGACATGTTCAAGGAGGGGGGAAAGGGCGAGTTCCAGATAACAGTGTTGTTGCTTAAGCCCTCATATGTAGGACACTCCTCTGCTCTTTGGCCTTCATCTCAAAGGCACAAAGACAGTTTTAACCACCACTTTGCAAGAAAGACCTGTGCTACACCTTCAATAGCCTTAAGTAACTTACACGTACAATAGAGAAGAATTAACACGTCCTCCCCCTTACTAAAATACTTTGCATCCTCTGCAGCACAATCCTTAGACCTTTCTGAAGCCAGATAAGGAACGGTAGATACTTCCAGGTTAGTTCAGCCTGAATTTTTTAGGATCTCCCACTCTGTACTAATGGTCCTAAAACAAAAGGCTATGCCTGTTATGCCTCTTTATCCCCAGTATGTAGATGTTTCAGCCATTTATTGCACTGTATACCAAACAGAAGCTTCAGGTATTGGAAATAAACATTTTACCACCAGAGATTAAATTACTTTTCTTACTACTTTTAATCTGAAAACTGGGCTTGCAAGTTCCTGTGGGGTACCTAAGCGTCCCTTCAAAAACTTGCCAATTTTGCAAGAGAGCTTTTTCTTCTTTATGCCAAATACATCTTGGAAACATAGGTAAGGCTCAATGACAGCAAAGTCCCCAAAACAAGATGGTTACTTGCAAAATGTGAAGAAAGGACACTAACACCAGCTGATTTCTCCCAGAGTTGGGTGATGGTGAGGTGAAGAATGCAGCCCTTCAAAGAGCGTTCATCCTCATTCAACCGTATGCTCTGAAGGTGGGGAAGTGTAACGGTATGGCTGAGCATCAACGATACCCACTGAGCTCCCTCAGGATGCCAGCAGTTAGACCCTTTCTCCCTCCCTTTCCCAACATCAGTCTCACTGTTTCAGTTTCCATTGAGATTAGCAAAAATGAGAAGCAAAAAGAGTACCCCACTACAAGTATTAGTTTAGGTTTAATCCACTGATTGTATGCTAAAGACAGAACTACAGAGACAGCCGTTACAGCAAAGGATAATTCCACTATGATAGCTATTAAATCTCCATCCAACTCACTTCCAGGATACCGGTGAACATGTTATAAGTCAATCCTAAGAAGAAATTAGTCCCACTTCAGGGAAAGAATGGATTTGTGTAGGTGGGAAATAACCTGGGAGAACATCAGTGGTCTATGCCCCTGTTGTCCAAAGCTGCTAAACAAAAAGCATTAAGATTTTGTCTGCTGATGAGCTACTGAGTAAGCATTTCTTAAAAGGTATTATGCAGCTCAACCAGTTTAAAATAGCACAAAACCGTTCCTCTCTCCATTCTGATGTTAAAATATCAAGTTAAAGTAAAACCTGGTATGTATTTATATAAAGATTTTTAACCTCCTGAAAATATAATATTCTCTTGTCACTCTGAAGGTGTCTTAGAAGCAAAAAAAACCGCAGCACCTTAAGTAAAACTGCAAGAAAGAAAGGTATGTCCTGTTTTGCTTAAAAGATTAAATTGGTCTTAGGAGCACATTTGGATGGAGGGAGAAATTCTGACTTAAAAATACAAAAAATTCCCTTTTTTCTCTTTTGCTGGAGGACTGATCCTCTAGGATTGCGCCTTCTGAAGAAGAGAAATCTCAGTGAGTTTAAAATCAAACAGACTAAAAGAGTAAAGCAATGTAGAAATTTTAACAATGAAAAAATTTCCCATATTCTTACTCCCTCCTCACATACAAGATTAATACAAGAAGAATTGAGAAAAACCAAAAACCTGCCAAGCCAAGCAAAATCAGGGCATAAGCAGGTTTATTTGCTTTGCAGGTCACTTTTCAAAAGGAATACAGGATAAGCATCAATGTAAACACATGGAAGACTATATAGTGTCATACACTTGACTTAACAGAAGAGCTAACTGTACAAAGGTAATTGAGGTGAAAAGAACACCTAGAAAGCATCAAAGAAAACATCAGCTGTTTCCTGTCAAATAATGAAGAGTTCTTAAGAAAAAAAATTAATCTTTTAAAAAGTTTAAGAAATTAACTTTGAACTCTCAGCTTCTATATTGCTGTGAATGCTCCTGCAATCATACTATCCCTATACAGGAAATGGGAGTAAATTTCTGCACTTTTCTCAATCAATGACTTACCATTATGTGTTATACTAGAATTTTTGTAGGTGAATGTACTTAAATTGACTTTTTGTTTATCTGTTTATCAAACACATTCATGATTTCAGAGAGTAATTAGAAATGTTATACTTCCCACCCTTTCTCTCTTCTGTCATGACAATCTTACTTATTGTCATGAAGAGTTCCTATTTATAAAAATTTAAAAAGCAATCTTTCAGTATCCTAACGTGCTGTGTTGAATTCATTTGAAGTCTATTTCTGATCTTTGATAAACAATAAAGCATCACTGCTTATCTGGCAAGTTGGGATCCTATACTTGTGTACACATGCACAGCAGCTGATTTTCACAAGGTATGAAGCAACAGATGCTGTGTTTTTGAGATCAGAACCAAACCCACAAAATAAATCTCTCTAAGAAGCTATGTTGAATTTTCACTTAAAGACAATTTATCTCAGGTTATTTACACAAGAACTGAGAGACAGCTTCATTGCTGTTAGCTGCATCCCATTTGTATTAAAACAAAGTCTAAGAGACTTAAAACCACGCTCGGCCCACCTCCCTCCTCCAGCTGTGCTGGGCACTGTACAAACAAAAGGAAGAGAGAGTTCCTGTCTAGAAAGGTTTATAGCCTGAATAATCAAGAGAGACAAAAGATAGAAGAAAGGAAGTATCTCATTTTGATTTTTACTATTGGGAAACTGATACATAGAGCTGGAATTTTAAAGAGTACTTCACACCCATAGCTCATGCCAGATTTTCAAAGAGCCAAGAATAGCAGGTATCAGACTACAAACTGAAAAGAGAGTTACTGGCATGATGCTTCACCGCAGCTTTAAAATGAACTAAATGTAGAGTTTGTAGCTAAGCTGCAAACGAAACAATACTATTGAAAAAATACTGTAAAAGTTTTACAAAATACTGTAAAAAATACAGTTGGTTTCTCCCCGCCTTCCCCCACCCCACCCCCCCAAACATACACACATTTTCCTATCATCTCAAATACTAATTTCACTCTGTGTCTCTTATGACTCACTAAATTCAAGACATGCACTTTCTATCACAACACAGAGACAGCAATTAGAAGCACACTGAAACTGCTGTCAGGTTGTCTTCCTAATCCTTAATGTGACTTGATCACTGCAGGTCAAGTGCATGATTTGATAGTGATGCCTTGGAGGACAAAGTCAATGGCTCTGCAGTTTCGCTGCTGTTCGTTTCACACTGGGGCACCAAGATTCACTAATCCTGTAGTAAGTGAAACATCCAAGACTGGCAAGTAAATAAGGCAGGTGGAGGAAAAGCTTATACATAACACTAAGAACTGGAAGTTACAGTTCATTCACATAGCTGCCCACTTCTAAAAACAATTTTGGAGTACATTTCATTAGAATCTGAAATGCATGTTTCTAGTGAATTTCAATACATATTTGATTTACAAATTCCAGTAAAAATGTGCCACAGCTGGCAGAATAAATTACTGTAATAAATCATTATTAAATAACTGTAAATCTTTAGAATGGCATAATGTCTAATAAAAAATATGCATGCAAAAGTGAATATTTGTGGAGAAACATTCTTCATATAGTGGAAAACAAATTACAAAACTTACCATCCTGGTAGTACAGGATAATTCAATGAGTAAATGCTGGAATAAAATTCACATAAATAGTGCTTAATCTACTGCGATTTCATGTTAACAACTGCATCTGAACAAATTGCATGGTAAAGGGTGATGGTAAAAGTACTATATTTCAGGGCTTTTTTATGTTAAACGTTCACATTTCTGGTAGAAAACTCCAGCTCTTGCAATGCATCATCAGAGCAGAACATTTACTTTCCAAATACCATGCAAACATTGCTAACTGTAGCTCTGGATTCTAGAAACATTTTCTATGTTTCAGGGTCAGGGTTTTTTTACAAAAAAAGAAAAAAACAAAAAACCCCATCAAAAAGCTACCCCAAAACATGGTACCAAAAATCCCCAGATCCTTTCATTTTAACCTGTGTTGCCTCTGATGTGCAGCAGATGGACATTTACAGTAATCCATTACTGCAGAAATCAGCTGAAGAGCTATTTGCTTGTTCCAAAACTTCCCATGCCTTATTTAGCTCTTACAAGACTTCATTTGTCAAAGTGCAGACACAGTGCTGATGTCGCATCCAATGGCGCATTTCTATAGTCGAGATGAGCTGCAGCCCCACGACAGGCCCAGGAGTACCTTGCTGCTGAGTGTGATTGCTTCCACTGCCTCTTGGGATGGGTAAATTATTAACTGACACTTTCACAACTGAAGAACTGTCTAAGATAAACCCATTAAAACTGTTAGCCTACAGAACACTTCACACTCCTTGGTTTGTTAAATCTTTGTCAAAGTCATCATTTGGCCGAGCTTTTTAAATATACATATGCATCTATATAAAATCTATTTATAAAACTTTCATTTATGAAAGTTTCCTCTACCTTTCCTTGTCTCATTTTCTTTGGCTGAACAAAGTGAACCTTGCAGTTAGAGGAAGGCTGCTAGGGACTGAATTATAAAATAGGAACGACAAAGGCTTATCAAAGATAGAAATACCCTAAGCACTGTGATTCACCTGATTAACTGAACTTACAAAATTTGCTACAAAAACACCATAGGTAGGTAATGCAGGAAGACTGCACCACAACCAACAAGTCAGTACAAAGTGGAAACTGTAACACAATGTCAGGTGGTGATGGTTGCTGGAAAATTTACCAGCTCAGACATAAAAATGTATTAACTGAAAAAAAGAACGATAAAAATATTTTCTGTGCATATTTAAAAAAGTTTTTCGGATGAGGTGGCAACCAGATTTTTCTAAAGCAGAAAAAAGTCTGCTGGTAGTACATATACTTTTTTATCTTTATGAATGCTAAAGAGAATCATGATATTAACATTAAGATTGAAATTAGCAGACTTTTAAAAACAAAGACAGACTATTACAGTTACTTCACTGTTATTTGTAGTCTGGTCCAGATTTTGCTTTAATCCACGGAAGCAGACAAAGAACTAACATTTTGTGTGCTATTATGTAATTGTATATAAGTAATATGTAATATTACTAATATAAAATTTATTTGCCCTCAATACGTACCGTACACTGAACTACCCTACTGCCCCACTACATCAAAAAAGAAAAAAAGAATCGATGAATCATATAGGAAGCAAAACTGTTTAACTAGCAAATTTCTGCTTCATTCACGGACAGAGTTGCCATGGGCACTCCCTCTTATGTGAGCACGGAAGAAAAGCCACACTGTAACTCCAAATCCAACCACACTTGCCATAACATGATCATGAAACTGCACGCAATTAAAATGGTTTGTAGACAGTAAGAACACGCCTGAACATTATGGGTATGCATGGAAGCAACAGAAAAAATTTTCAGTGAGGAACCTCTTCTAGTGGATTAAGAAACCAAGAAATAAGCTGTGCCACACTCTAAGTCAGGCCAATTTAATAGCATATCATACAAACTCTTCACAGAGAAAAATATACAGTCTCATCTACAGGGGTTCATTTTGGGGGAGCCTGATTTAATGCTCATAGGTACTGATTTGCTGTTCCAGTTGACTTCTGTCACAGCTGTGAATGGTTAGAGTAATCAGAGCCTGACAGGACCTAAATCAGGAAACCAAATTTACAAGTCACTTCTGAGGATGTGACTTTAAACTGTGTATAAAGTGGGAATTATGCTTCAGCTACCTAATAGGGATACAGCAAAGATGTACATTAAAAAACGACTTACATGCAAATTACTTGTGCAAGTGACAAATATTAGTTAAAGAATATTAAGAATGAGTGCTTTACTGTACAGAAAGCACAGCTGGTTTACCACACCAAATTAACAGACATACTCAAAAGCATTACTCCAGTATCTGCCTAACCAATGCGTGTGTGACTCTCTCTGTGTGTGTATGTATGAGTATCTAAGTGTGTGTGCGTACACATGTACCCACATAGCATCACTGACTGTTTACACACACACACACACAGAGTCACTCCTGTTAAAATTTCTCTTTTCCAGCCAAAAGGGAGTGCCTTTTTTCATTAACCGGAATTCACCCTGAAGCTCAGAAGGAATTTTGAGGGGGCAGGACAACAGTTTGTACTCTGTTTTATCCACACTGTTCTATATTGGAGAGGTGGGCCCATGCCAACCTCATGAAGTTCTACAAGACCAAGTGCAGGGTCCTCCATCCGGGTCGGGGCAATCCCAAGCACCGATGTAGGCTGGGCAGTGACTGGCTTGAGAGCAGCCCTGAAGAAAAGGACTTGGGGGTGCTGGTGGACGAGAGGCTCAACATGAGCCGTCAGTGTGCACTAGCGACCCAGAAAGCCAATCGTATCCTGGGCTGCATCAAAAGAAGCATGGCCAGCAGGTCGAGGGAGGTGATTCTCCCCCTCTACTCCACTCTCGTGAGACCCCACCTGGAGTACTGCGTCCAGCTCTGGAGCCCCTACTACAAGAGAGATGTGGACATGCTGGAGCATGTCCAGAGAAGGGCCACGAGCATGATCACAGGGCTGGAGCACCTCTCCTATGAGGACAGGCTGAGAGACTTGGGGTTGTTCAGTGTGGAGAAAAGAAGGCTCCGAGGAGACCTTATAGTGGCCTACCAGTATCTTAAGGGGGCCTACAAGAAAGCTGGTGAGGGACTTTTTGGGATGTCGGGTAATGGTAGGACTAGAGGGAATGGATTAAAACTAGAGATGGGTCGATTCAGATTGGACATCAGGAAGAAGTTCTTCACCATGAGGGTGGTGAGACACTGGAACAGGTTTCACAGAGAGGTGGTGGAAGCCCCGTCCCTGGAAGTTTTTAAAGCCAGGCTGGATGGGGCTTTGAGCAACCTGATCTAGTGGGAGGTGTCCCTTCCCATGGCAGGGGCATAGGAACTAGATAATCTTTAAGGTCCCTTCCAACCCTAACAATTCTATGATTCTATGATATTCTTTCTGATAATTTGAGACAGGTAATTAAATTACAGGCTTACAGGGATTCCAGTGATCATAAAGCCCACAAAAGTAATGCCCATACACATACAAATAGGGCAATATATGCCTCATTTTAGCGTAAAATAATCTGATCCCAATCTCCATGCACCTTATGCCCTAACAAAAGCATTCATCTACTTCTTTGTTCTCCTTTCAGCTTTCTGGTTTGTACTCAGCTGCATAATCCATAGTCCCAAATCTATTTTATTCAAAACTTTCTAACTGTGCTGCTTGTATGTGTCCCTACTGCCATATGATGTTCATGACACCCACTGCTACAGCATCATCCTCCAAAAGTTCCTCTGCCTGCAGTAGCAGCAATCAGAGTTTTACTAACCTATAGACCAAAACATACAATGCATTTTGCCTGTGAATTCCGAATTGCTGATATTCGTAAATCGTGAGTGTTACATCAAGATTTATTCTATGACTTACACTGCCACACAAAACATCAGGGAGCATATACCAAGCAATGTCTTTTAAACTTCTGCTACAAAGTATTCTCCCTTATTCCGAATTCAGACGGTACATGGCTGTACATACCACACGCGTGATCACACATTATAACAAAGTGGCAGCATAATGACTCAAGTGCATGTTCATGAAAGCAAGAACATCACAGTTGATCTTTTGGGGGAAACTCCCAAATGTCAGTATTTCACTGTGACAAGTCACAGCAGAAAAGATCCTGAAAAAGTACTTCCTCAGAGAAGTGATGTTCCAGTTTTAAGAAGAGGCTGTTGGAGTCTCCTCCAACTTGGAAATGTTCTGGTTTTGACTCTGGAGGCTTTCTTTATATATGCAATGAACTAGCACAACTGCTATCACTAACAGCCCAGGATGTACGGAGAGACAGTCAGAAAAGGCTATGCTCTTCATCAAACCAGCTGGCATGGAAAAGTGGTCGTAATTTATGCACGCAAGGCATTCAGGCTTCTCAAGGGGTATGAATGGATGCTTCTAACACGGCAAGCATCAGAGGCTTACAAAGATCAGGAAGAGCCTAAGTGTGGAGGAAGGAGCTATGGAAGGGACGTGAAAGTCACTAACATATTGGAATGTGTTTCTTTGAATGAAAATAAGCATCTACCTGCAGAGAACATGATGAAGTATTTGTTTCCATCCCCACGTGTACAAACCGTGTGTTACAGACAGTTTCACCGATGTCAGAAAGGAGTATTCCAGAGGAGGCTGCCCTGAACATCCAGTATTGCAAATGCACCTGGCAGAGCAATCACGGTAACTTACAGATACGAAATGGAAGCATGGGAAGCAATGCTGGTTTACTATAAGTAAAATTAGCACGCTGAGAAAAAATGCAATGTACTATCTCAGCAAGCACAGAGATGGCTGCACAGACAATGGAGAAGCAACTTCCTGCTAGATTTGTATTTGTACACATCGTACGTTAAAGCCTTCTACTATGAAAATCAAAGAGTCTCCTTTGGAAGACCTGCGATAGGGAAGCACAAGAGAAAGTAAAAAAGCCTAACGTGGAACCATTTTTTTAGTATTTATTTGAGTTACAGAGTATGTGATTGGCATTAAAATATGGCTCAATGTTGCTCCCTAATAAAACTCACTCTCTTCCCACCCACACAAAGTAATTTTGTTTAGAGACCTTCATTTCTTTTGGCCTTGGCCCATATGAGGGGTGTGTGATGCAGTTGGTGCCAGTAATTGCTTCCATACAATACAAATGTTTGAAAACATTTTGCATACTTGTTATGATTATGTATGACATTTATATTGTATTTAAAACTCCAGTGGGCTTGCAGATTTTATTTTTGCCTATAGAAAACAAAGACACAGCACAGAATGTTCCTCTAATATATCTAAGAAAACTAAGTCAATTTTATTTTCAGTTAATACCCTATGAACTCTTAGCCTCTCAACATTTGTTTTTTCCATTGAAAACAAAAGTATGTACATTGACAGTGAAGCTATGGGAGCTATGTACATAAGTTTGATTGCATATACATTCACATAGCACATAAAACTGGACAGTTAGGCAAATAGCTGTGCTTTTGTGATTATTATACATATGTTAGCTGCTGGCAGAAATAACGATCCCTATTCTGAAAAAAACATCTGCAAAAACCTTATCCCCACAGATACGCATAGCTGTTCAATCCCTTAATTTTACAGGTGTAAGATTATTCAGATACATTTTTCTAAAATTAAGGCTTTTGTGAGGGAATTTTAACACATTAGAACACTTTCTTCTATAGGTGCAATGCTATACATGTCTCAAATCGCTAATCAAATCCTCCACATATCTAATGATATATTACTTTACTTGAAACTTACTTCTGGTTTTTGGGGGTTTTTTTGTTTGGTTTTGTTTGTTTTTTTTTTACAACAGCCAGTTTTAATCTATGACCTTAGCAAACAATCGTATACTGAGTAGTCTATTGTCTAAATAATAAAGTCTCAAATTTCCTTCAACTGAAATAATAGGAAATTAAATTAAGTACATACATTGTACAACAGTCTTTTCATGAGATTCCCAAACTTTCTTTGTAGTCCAGATTTAGTTAAGTAAGTTGGCAATGCTCCATTTACCTGTAGATTCAGCTTTTTCACCCTGCAGTCTCCCACCGCATGGTTGCCATTTCCTTGTCCTTTCCTGTCTACCTTGGAGATGCCACCGCTGGTGCCTCAAAGGCCAGTTGTAGGAATACAGTGAAAAGACACCCCATCTAAAGCGACACTGATCTGGCACCACAGGTAAAGTACAGAGACGCTTGGACTGTAATAAGTTATCCATTTTCTATCATCAGGGCTACCCCTGAGCAGTTGACAGTCACAACCAAACAGACCACCTTCTTGTTCAAGATACTCAACAGTATCAAATACACGAAGCCAACATTCATCACGGTTGCAATATTTAAGTGCTTATCAGGAGACAAATGATGAACAGTAGCAGAGGAAAACCCTTATAAACCCTTCATGTTGTTCCAACACACTGAGAAAAGTGATTTTTCCACTACTTCCCAGGTGAGACTAGAAAAAGAGATGCCAGAAAGGTCATGGAAACAAATGGTTTTCTACAGCTGTGGGACAATCACAGATACAGATCTATAGCAACAAAGGAGATTGTTTTAAGGAGAATATCTCAGATTCTTCATTCCCTCATCTTTCCTCTCTCCCCCCATCCTGTTCCACTCTTCTCTCACTGTTCCCTACTCATTCCCTTTAAGTGAGGAAGTCTCAAGTCCTGACCACTAAACACAAAGTCCTCCTGACTGCTCTACTTTGCCTTATCAGCGCTGATTTTTAGGCATAACCTGATGCCTGCTCTGACAAAAAGAGCTGACAGGGGTAATGGCAAATCACCACTCTGCTACAATCACCATGATCCCTGCATCCTCAACCCCTTCCAAATAATAATTATTTCTGTCATACATACAACACCAACTTAACCCTAAATCTGTGATGGCCACACATATTTTGTTCCTCTTTCAACTTCCAAAGCTTCATCAACCACTCTTGAATGACAGAGCAGAACACCTGCTTTTGCCAATAAACGTTGTCTCTGTTCATATTCTTCAGTTCCTTAAATTTGGACTAGCACACAGAAGACAACTCTCAGTTTACTGAGGTTCACTCAGTCCTACTCTAATTTTGTCAGCATGCATGCTCTTCTCCACCACTTGCAGATTTATTACAGCTCTTTTGTCACTATGGGGCTTCATTTACAGTATTACAAAAAATTACTTTGGCCTCAAAAACCACGCCTCTGCAAAGGCTAAGGACTTTCTCATATATATTTTTATGTAATACAGAGCTATTAAAAGACATTCTGAAGTTAAATTACCATAAAGAAACTCAACTTACATTAAGTTGAACACAAAGTGTCACATTGCTTACATGTCAAAGGACTGTCACTTTTTATAGCAAGGCTTCATTGAGCTTATAGCTGTGCCATTCCACTCAATGGGGTTCAACCATGCTAATTCTCTGGGAACACATGTATTATTGCCTAACAGATGGTTGTGAAATGTGGCTTTCCAAAGGAATTATCACTTCCCTTTCTTCTTTGCTCTAGACAGAGTCAGAAGAAAAAAAAAAAATATTGCAGATTCCCAGTGGAGGAGATGAGTCCTTGACTCCCACTCTTATCAGCAGCTGCTCCCAGTAGGGAGTCAAAAGAATCTATTTATCCTACTCACATTTGCTTTTTACCAGAAGTGAGTACGTGTATTTCAAGAGAAATCCACACATTTAACAGTTACAAATAATGCCTTTAAATGCTTCAGATTATGATTGGCATGAGTTATCTCCTGGGCTGCAGAGAACGACAGTGCTTTTTATACAGGGGCTAGTTTATTGTGTGTAGCTTCAAGCTAGTAGCAAACTTCTACCTAAAACATATTCCTGTTGAACACAATGTGTCACCATATGATGGAGCAGAACAGAGTCCTCCTGACAAGTACTGAACATGAGCATATGAACATTACCTGTTACTACCTGATCCACATGGCCAACTACTAAACCTGAGTGGCTACTGTGGCTGCCAAAAGGCAAGTTTTCTTCACGTTCAATCGGTAAAGCCAATGTTAAATACATCTGAAGTTCTAAGGTTCCAATCACACCTATACACACATATATATATAAAAATTATTGTTTTTACTGTCTAGTAGGTAATTTCCTTATATGACCGATAACAGTGTTTAAACCATCATTATTTGTCTACAGAACTTCAAAGACTTTTACCTCAGGGGAAAAAAAACTAAGAAACTAAGCACAAACTAATGGAAAACACAGAAGAGATACTCATAGTTGAAGGGGCCCAGATTTTCAGTTTAACATATTTAATGACTGCTGAGCAACAAAATCTCAGCAAAGCAAAATGAGAATACACCCTGAAGAATCCTAATTCCTTGGCTCAATAGGGGATATTCTTAACTAATTCCTTACTGTGTCCTATTACAGTTAGATATTAGAAAGAGATCTAAACAATTTTACATTTCACCCTCTGTGGCAAACTTCTTGGGTTTAATGTTTTCTATCAGAACTTTAATGTTCTTTTAATGTAGACTTTTTTCTTGAGCAATACATCATATTTAACTCTGTAACTATCAATCAATATTCCTTTTAATTGAGGTTAATTTCTTTCAACTTTTCATAAACTTCCCCTTGGAGCACTGAGGGTTCTTGCACCTGCTGAAGAGCTTAAGTTTATTTCACAAACAAGAAGTGTCTTCTTCTCTTACTCATACACAGGACTGTCCCCAGGTTTTGTAAGACACTGTGAAAACATGACGTAAATTAGACAGCAGCTTTAAAGCCATGTCTGACACCACAGCAAACAGAAGAGAAGGGAGAGGATGGGAAGAGCTTGGTGAAAAAAGACATTGCATAAGATCCCTTACAATTATGTTGTAACAGTATTTAATATTACCACTTTGGGGCAGAACCTCTAAAGTACAGGTGAAGTAAAAGCACAACAGTGTCTTTTCATACATGCACACATACAAACATAAACAAAAAAAAAAATTGGTTTCTCCAAAATCTCAAAAAAGTAAATTTCTCCAAAACAGAGAAATGTAGGGGAAAATTGAGATAATGATGGCCCTCTTGCTCAGCTCTTTCCAGTATAATTTAACAAATCATCTGGCGTTAGGGCAGTAACAGGCCATACTGTGAAATAAAGAATTTGTTAAAGTAATAATTACTTGGTTGGTTCTAATGGTCAATCACTAACCCATTCCCACTGATATTCTTCATGCACACATTTTCACAATGTCTTAACTACCAGTAGCAATATTAAAGATTGGAAGGAAATTAAAGTGTTGAGAATAGAAAATGTGAAAAGATGTGGAAAAATGCCAATACACAGAATTCTTGAATAGTTCATTAAAAGTTTGCTCCCAGCTTAGATAGCTAAAACCCTGGATTCTCTAAATCAGGCTGCAAGGCAGCATATGAAAAGCAGACGTTCACATTGATGTTCTTCTGATGTTTGTTGTAATACGGTAGCGTCTAAATCAAGCATCCTAAATCAAAGATGTGAGCAGTACTGTACTAGTCACTGCATAAACACTAAGTGTTATCAAAGACCTCACAACTCTGGACCAGATGGCAAACAACAAGGAAAAAAGGGAAGGGAAGTGCAGGGTTGGGAAAGGGGTTAGTGTGAAGCAGAAGTGAAAGGGGATAAGGAGAAGAGAGGAACTGGGAAGGGGCAAGTAAGGGAAGAGAAGGCAGGATGCAGGAAAAGAAGGGTAACAGTAACTAGCAGTATACCGCTGGGGTCAGTACTGTGTCTGATCCTGTTTAATGTCTTCATTAGTCATCTGGATGATGAGCAGAGATTACCCTCAGCAAGTTTGCAGGTGACACAAAACTGGAAGGAGCAGCTGATACACCAGAGGGTTACGCTGCCATCCAGCACAAACTCACCAGGCTGGAGAAATGGGCTGACAGGCACTTGCTGAAGTTCAACAAGGGGAAGTACAAAGTCCTGCACTTGGGGAGAAACAACCACATGCAACAGTATAGGCTGGGGAAAAGCTAGCTGGGAAGCAGCTTTGCAGAAAAGGACCTGGGGTCCTGGTGGACACCAACTTCACCACGAGCCAGCAATGTGCCCTTGTGGCAAAGAAGGTTAACGGTATCCTGTCTGCATTAGACAAAGCATTGCCAGCAGGTTGAGGGAGGTGGTCCTTCCCCTCTACTCAGCACTGGTCAAGCCACACCTGGAGTCCTGTGGCCAAGTCTGAGTTGCCCGGTATGAGACAGAAATGGACACACTGGAGCAAGTCCAGTGATGGGCCACTAAGATCACAGAATCATAGAATGGTTCAGGTTGGAAGGGATCTTAAAGATCATCTAGTTCCAACGCCCCTGCTGTGGGCAGGGACATAGTCCATTAGACCAGGTTACTCAATGCCCCATCCAACCGGGCCATGAACACCTCCAGGAATGGGGCATCCGCAGCTTCTCTGGGCAACTTGTGCCAGTGTCTCACCACCCTCAGCATAAAGAATGTTTTCCTGATATCTAATCTAAATCTACTGTCTTTCAGTTTAAAACTGTAACCCCTTGTCCTGTCACTACAATCCCTGATAGACTCCCTCCCCATCTCTCCTATAGGCCCCCTTTAGGTACTGGAAGGCTGCTATAAGGTATCCCCGGAGTCTTCTCTTCTCCAGGCTGAACAACCCTCTCAGCTTGTCCTCACAGGAGAGGTGCTCCAGCCCTCTGAACATCTTTGTGGCCTTCCTCTGGACCTGTTCCAACAGATCCATGTCCTTCTTATGTTGATGGCCCCAGGGCTGGACACAGTACTCCAGGTGGGGTCTCATGAGAGCAGAGTAGAGGGGAAGAATCAGTTCCCTCAACCTGCTGGCCATGCTTCTTTTGATACAGCCCAGAATATGGTCGGCCCTCTTGGCTGGGAGCTCACATTGTCAACTCATGTCCAGCTTTTCATCCACCAGTGCCCCCCCAAATCCCTCTTTGCAGGGTTGCTCTCAATTCATTCTCTGCCCAGCCTGTGCCTCTGCCCACATGCAGGACCTTGCACTTGGCCTTGTTGAACTTCATGACGTTTGCACGGGCCTACCACTCAAGCCTTGCAGATTCCTATGGATAACATCCCTGCCCTCCAGTGTGTAGACACCACCACACAGCTTGGTGTCATCAGCAAACTTGTTGAGAGTGCACTGAATCCCACTGTCCATGCCACCAACAAAGATGTTAAATAGCACCAGTCCCACTACCAACCCTTGCAGAACACCACTCGTCACTGGTCTCCGCTTGGAAATCGAGCCACCGACTGCAACTCTTTGAGTCTGACCATCCAGCCAACTCCTTATCTACTGAATGGCCCATCTGTCAAATCCATGTCTCTTCAATTGAGAGACATGGATGTCGTGTGGGACAGTGTCAAATGATTTGCACAAGTCCAGGTAGATGATGCCAGTTGCTCTTCCCTTATCCACCAATGCTGTAACCCCGTCGTAGAAGGCCATCAAATTTGTCAGACACAATTTGCCCTTAGTGAAGCCGTGTTGGCTGTCACCAATCACCTCCTTATTTTCCATGTGCCTTAGCACAGTTTCCAGGAGGATCTGTTCCATGATCTTGCCGGGCACAGAGGTGAGACTGACTGGCCTGTAGTTCCCCATGGCTTCCATTTTTCCCTTTTTAAAACTGAGACTTATGTTTCCCCTTTTCCAGTCAGTGGGAAATTCATGGGACTGCCATGACTTCTCAAATATGACAGATAGTGGCTTAGCAACTTAATCCCTCAGGAGCCACAGATGAATCTCATCAGGTCCCATTGATTTGTGCAACTTCAAGTTCCTCAGACGGTCTTGAACCTGATCTTCTCCTACAGTGAGTGGTTCTTCATTCTCCAAGTCCCTGCCTCCACCTTCTGCAACTTGGGCGGTGTGGCTAGAGCCCTTGCCCATGAAGACTGAGGCAAAAAACATCACTCAGTAGCTCAGCCTTCTCCATATCCTGGGTGACCAGGTCTGCCATTTCCTTCCAGAGAGGGCCCATGTTTACCCTACAGCTTTCCTGTAGAAGCTTTTCTTGTTGCCCTTGACATCCCTGTCCAGTTTTAACTCTATTTAGGCTTTAGCTTTCCTAAGCTGATCCCCGGCTGCTCAGACAATTTCTCTGTATTCCTCTCAGGCTGTCTGTCCTTGCTTCCTCCCTCTGTAGGCTTCCTTTTCCTGTTTGAGTTTGTCCAAGACCTCATCTATGTCCATGCATGCAGGCCTCCTGGCATTTTTGCCTGACTTCCTCTTTTTTGGGATGCATCTCTCCTAGAGGAGGTGATCCTTAAAAATTAACCAGCTTTCTTGGTCCCTTCTTCCCTCCAGGGCTTTATCCCATGGTACTCTACCAAGCAGATCCCTGAAGAAGCCACAGTCTGCTCTCCTGAAGTCCAGGGTAGTAAGCTTGCTGTGTGCCCTCCTCACTGCCCTGAGGATCTTGAACTCTGCCCTCTCATGGTCACTGCAGCCAAGGCTGCCCTTGAGCTTCACATTCCCCATCAGTCCCTTCTTGTTGATGAGAACAAGGTCCAGCATAGCACCTCTCCTCATTGGCTCCTCTATAACTTGGAGAAGGAAGTGCATTCCAGGAACCTCATGGATTGTTTATGTCCTTCTGTGTTCTCCCTCCAACAGATATTGGGGTGGTTGAAGTCCCCCATGAGGACCAGGGCTTCTGAATACAAGGCTGCTTCTATTTGTCTACAGAGGGTCTTATCCACTTGGTCTTTCTGGTCACATGGCCTGTAGTAGACCCCCAGTGTAACACCACTTGTCTGTGCCCTCCCTTTAATCCTGACCCATAAGCTCTCAGTCAGCTCCTTATCCATCCACAGGCAGAGCTCCATGCACTTCAGCTGGTCACTGCCATAGAGTGTGGCATGCCCTCCTCGTCTCCCTCCCTGTCCTTCCCGAAGAGACTGTAAAAAATTTATAATGATCCTTCCCATGTAATTAAGGGACTGGAGCATCTCTCCTATGAGGAAAGGCTGAAAGAACTGGGACTGTTACACCTGGAGTAGAGAAGGCTCAGGAGGGATCTCATCAATGTGTATGACTATCTGATGGGAAGGTGCAAAGAAGATGGAGCTAGACTCTTCTCATTGGTGCCCAGTGACAGGACAAGAGACAATGGGCACAAACTGAAACACAGGAGGTTCCTTCTGAACATCACGAAACACTTGTGAGGTCAGCTGTGAGGGTGACTGAGCGCTGGCACAGATTGCCCAGGGAGGTTGTAGAGTCTCCATCCCTGAAGATATTCAGAAGCTGTCTGGACATCTTCCTGGGCAACTGGTTCTAGATGAGCCTGCCTGACCAGGGGGCGCTTAGACTAGATGACCTCCAGAGGTCCCTGCCAACCTCAGTCAGTTTGTAATATTGAAGAGGAGAGGAGGAAGTGAGAGGAGGAGGAAAAAGAAGAAGGAGAGGAGGGAAGGGTGAAAGAGGAGGGGGGAATGGAGGCAAGGGAAGGAAGAAAGGAAAGAGGACAGGAAAGGAGGGAAGACAGAGAAGGAGGAAAGGAGTAATGCGAGGGAAGGGAAGCTATCTGCAAAATCGTCACTAGTTATTACTTGCCAGCTTCCCTGTCATTATCAGTTGTCAATACCACTTAGTAAGCACAGCAGAGGTGAATTTTATACAAGGATTTAAAGTCTGCACAGCTGCCTTTCCTGTATATTGAAAAAAACATTTAAAATGACAGCAATAAACAAATTAAAATATCATGGTTGCCATCTCAGGTGAAAACAACCTTCTGCCTTCCAGTGACTTGTCTGAAAGCAACAACTGCGTGATAGAAGACTGGCATAAGTTAACTCTTCAAAAGACTGCCAGGATGCTGCAAAGGAAAGGAGCACACTTTGATCTGCCAGGCTACCAGCCCCCCCTGAAAGGTGTTAGCCAGGTGGCTGGAGCAGACCACTCTAGGTGACATCATAGTAGGTGTCTATTACAGGCTGCCTGACCAGGAAGAACAAGTGGATGAGTACTTCCATGAACAGCTGGAAGGAGCCTCACATTCACAAGCCCTGGTCCTCATGCAAGACCAATCTTGCAGATAACTGCTGGAGAAACAAAACAGCAGCACATAAGCAGTTCAGGAGGCTCCTGGAGAGCACTGAGCGCAACTTCCTGACCCAAGTGATAGAGGAGCCAATGAGGGAAGGTGCTCTGATGGACCTCATAGTCACAAACAAGGAAAGGCTCACTGGTGATGTGAAGGCTGAAGGCAGCCTTGGCTGCAGTGAGCATCAGATGGTGGAGTTCAGGATCCTGGTTCTAGGTGACCCTGCCTGAGGAGGGGGGTTGGGCGAGATGACTTCCAGAGCTCCCTGTCAACCTCAGCCATTCTGTGATTTTGTGATTCCAGTTGTCACATCCTGCTGCCTCTGAACACCCACGCATGATGCTAAAGACATCTTTTTCTATGTACATCTGGTAATCCCACTACATAAATGACTTGTAGATTTGAATTACATAATTTTGGGGCAGGAAACACATCTTGTTTAAAAAAAATATCTGTAGCTCAGAATACAGCATTTGTCAGTTTACTAGCACAGGCTGTTGATGGTATCTCAACATAGTGTGCTCCTCACATTTTCTCAAAGGAATATTGCAGTAAATTTAATGTTAAGGCTTGGGCACTCTAAGCATCTGTTTCAGAATTCCCCACGTTGCTTCAGGGAGCACCCATTATTTTAGACAGTCAACATCTGGAGGGAAAAGTGGGTGCATCCTCAACAGAGGACCCTTGATGGCTGGCTCACAAACATGGCTTCATACAGTAAAAGACCAAAGAAAACGACACAGTTCTGTTAGGAAAACCAAAAAAGAAAAAGGAAAAAAGCACCTATGCCCTTCCAACTAGTGCTACAAATGTGTTTGTACACAAACAGTAATCTTGGCGGCTTTCAGTTTCCATTGCAATGATATAAGGCTGTAGATGGCTAGAGAGAGGAGACATGGGAATGACTTGGTAACTGGGACAATGGCAAACACATGGTAAAACAGAATTCAGTGGTGGTACTACTACTCCTGGGGAACAAGCTCTGCAGGCATGAGAGGACTGCTTCCATTTTCGTCTGTCATAGCTGTTCTTCAAGAGATAACAATGTTCTGGCCCAGGACAGCTGAGAGAATACAAAACATCCCCCATAGTTGGTGCATCCTATCTTTTTCTTTCCTGTAACACAACACCGTGAAGGAAGTGCAGAGAAACTCAAATAACATTGTACTGTTACAGAATCCTAACTTACATGGTAGGTAATGCCACCCAGCCAGGGAGGAGCTAACAGGCAGAGCAGCCACTAATTTTCTGCTTTAAATTAGGTGGAGTTTGAACCTGTGATCTTTGGAATGGCAAACACTGTAGTTTGTGCCAATTCCTATGTATGAGAACCACTGATGAATACTGAAATAGGCAAAATAAGAAGAAAGAGAAAGCTACTTACATATACGCAATTAGGGGAAAGAGGGAATAAAAACAGGGGGAAGAATAAAGAGGCTCATTGTCAGTAACACCACTACACCAAGCCATTTTTAGGCCCTCCACAAACTAAACCAATACTACTGCAAGTATTACCACTTGTGCAAATGCAGCCAAATCTCTATATCCATTAACTCCATGTAAGAAAATGTACAATTTAACATGTAATATTTCAGAAAAAAAAATCCATAATGTATTCAGCAAACTAGGTTTACTTTTTGTTATTTAATTAACTTTTTCTATGTGCAGAAGGCAATCACAGGCCAGATTTAGCTTGACCAAACTATGCTTCATGAGCAGTCAAAAAAACGCTGACAGATTTTTGAAGCCTCAGTAATACGTTCTCTGTCAACCCTGTTTTTCAATACAGATTAACAAAAGTAATTACTATTTTTTTACCTTGAGATAAAACAAATAATTGTTTGCAATCACAAACAGGCCATTTCTCAATTTCTGCCAAAAAGTAATTTTAAATTTTTCTTATAATAAGTACAGTTTAGCTACTTGTAAACTAATGTATATGCCTGTGAAAAGGAAACAACAACCAAACTTAAAAGCAATATAAAACCCCTCCAAAAGAATAATAATCACACCACTAAAAAGCAAACAAGCAGGACAGTAAAGCTTAGGGGAACAGGAATGTTTTCTGCAGCATTAAATAAAAAGTTAAAACTGCATATCTGTGCTAGGCAAGAAAAAATGAAAAGAACCCCTGAAGCATTATCCATCAAGCATAAGTGAATAATGAAATAACGAATATGTCTATACCCTTGGTCCTTAATCTTACAGCAAATTATAGTATTCAAATATAGTATTTTACGCATGCAGTCTGATAACACTTTCTATCTTTCTTGGAGATTTTGTGAACGACATGATATGAAACACAATGTATTTAATGAAAGGTTTCTAAGCTGATTTCCCTACAGGTTATTTTCTTTCTTTTCTCTGGAACCCATACGAAGGATATACAGCAGGGACCAGGGGCGTATATAAAAATAAACTACCAAGCGGCATCAGAGCCGATACCCCATTCCTACAGGGGCAAGTGAATTATTAGATCTGTGTCATGAATTTTTTTTTTTTTTAATATGCCATTGTTCCCACTTGAGCACATTAAATTTTCCATATCCACTTTTAAACCAATATTACCTTTTTTCCCCCCATGGTCATAATGTTCAAAGTATACATTAAGCCAATCCAACAGCTTAAGTCACACACCAGTTATATGTAAAGTAGGATAAACTATAACCTTTTGATTTTCCTCTCTATGAACTTATACTTCAGTGCCTAAAGAAGAGAAAAGAAGCAAAACAAACCAAGGTGCCTCATGGGAAAAAATTGACTAATATTCATTTTATACTTGGTCATGAACAATATTTTATCTGACTTTGTATATTCATGAAATTATATTACAACTGTATATATATTTTTTTTGTGTTATAACCATTTTAACATATATAAGCCTTTCAAATCAAAGGTAAAAGCATTTTTGGTTTTGAAGATGTGATTGCCAATTATTTTTGCACTAGTGCACATAAACAGGAAGGACAGATTCTTAGGTATGAGTTATATATTCCTGTACAAAATAATTGTATATTCTATGAAGACTGATTCTTTTTCTAGAGAAATATACAACAACACAAGGGAAATCTTGTACCAGCAGCATAACTGAAGTGGCAAGACACAATATTAGAAAAACAGAGCTACTTTCATTACTGTGATGCTGTGTGTCAGAATGTCTCTCCTTAATGAACCTGTTTGCAATAAGACTCCGGGTGCAAAGAGGCTATTTAGAGTGCCTATTGTGTCTATAGTGAGTCCTTCAAATATCTTCCCACCATTAGACATGCCGCATTGACCAATTCTGTCCTGATTGCTGTTCTTTTTAGTATCAAGGGACATTCTTGCCCAGACAGACCAATGGATCAGAAACTGCACTTCATAAAATGTTTACACTGTACACACATTCACACAGCGATACAAGCAACAGAGTCCCAGATCACACAGCATGTTGAATGTGCCAGTGTCATCTCAAGGCTTATGACTTTCCAATATCTACAAAAGGATTTGGGTTAAACTTTGCTTCTGCTGCCTGCCTGTCATTCTAACAAAAGCCATGTTTTTTTCACCTGATCAGAGTGTAACCAAGCCCATGGATCACATGGGAACATTTCAGGCATATGTTCCCTATGCCACAAAGCCTTTTTGCACAGTTGAGACCATCTCTTAATTGCTGACCGCACAAAAGGACCACACATGTCATGCCATCAAAGAGCAAAAAATTTTGCTGTGAATAAACAAAACAAAAACAAGTCTTCCTAAAAGATTACGAATTACTACTCTCAGTGACAGCAGCAAAGAAAAAGGGACTTTTCTCAACGGTAATTACAGAAATACTTTGTTACTGTGTACAGCCTGTAAATTAGACCCTATGTAAGAAATTCTGTGAGGGCAGTTTGATGCAGTCTCAGCGTTCCTATCTATCAAGGCAGTGGTTTACTTATTAGCCACTAATTAATGTGCTTTATTCTCACCTTTCATGAACTTCATGTCAAACAGGCTATCCACCAGAAGCCTTTTTACATTTTAACTTTTTTTGTGGTCTTACCCTTATATTCTCCTAAGAATAATTTACCTGCCACCTCCAGTCGAAGGCCCCAAGCCCCATGCACAAGTGACAGAAAGCATATGAAAGATGCTTTCTGAAGGGTATAAAAGGTACCTTTATGAAAGGTATATGAAAGACCAGCCTATTAGTTTACTAACACCGACCAAAAACTATGCACCTTATTCTTGATTTAGTTCAGGATAAACCTGTGTTACCAGTTGAATGCAGATAGGTGGGGGGGAACCTATGAGGAAGAAAAGCATTTTTTTTAATGCTAAAGGTGAAGCTAAAGCATAGGTGATACAGAAAGCTCTCCACCAAGTAAGAACTGGGAGACTGTACATGCTTTCAGAGGAAGTGGCAGGTGCCTGGAAATCTCAAGGAAGAAACCCTGATATTTCTAGGTTTTGGTCAAAGAACAAAAGGAACTCTTCTTGCCAAGGGCAACCTGTATAGACAGAGGAGGCACAGGAAGCAGAGGGGAAAAAAGCCTTACCCACGCTATTTTGTAGCTAGGAAACTGAGATCCAAGGATTAAAACACATCAAGAAAGTGTATGCCACTGAACAAATGAAGAGGCTATTTAAAATAATTTTCTGCTAAGTAATACAGAAGTGTGATACATATCACTAGCTACTGTTGATAAGTTTATGAAAAACGGTATTATGTGTAAAATGGTTGAACAATGCAACAGGTAGAAGTAGAGCTGTTCTAAAAGCAACACCCCAAAGTGTAATTACCCATTCATTCTCTTCACTTGAGTCACCAGATTAATCTATAAAAGAGGTTTATGAAATTGAAAAAGAATAATATTGTGGGCTGAATTCTTTCCTCAAATACACTCAAGTCTCTTTGACATGTGAATACTATCTGAAAGCCAAATTTGTCCAACAGATATATTACATTACATACATTATAGGCATGGGATAAATATTTTCAGAATTAGCAAACAACCCATTTTGTTACACTGATGAAATTTTCTACATGCATTATGTATCTTCTATGGATTGTAATTAAATCATTCTAAGCTTTCTGTCTATATTTCTCATGTATAAACATGTTTTTCCAGTGTTGTGCCATCTTCACCTCAGGAATACATGCCCTTCTCTCATTCCACATTTTTCCATACTGGTAAGTTCACCAATTATTCTGCTCACCTGGCAAGCAGGCATATCTCATAGATAAACTCTTATAGGTTGCATTTATAAGTGAAAACATTCAGAGTGCCAGAGCCGACCAGGTTATTACAAAAGAGCTACGCTGCACTCTCATGCAGCTTTTCAGTTTGGCAACTCCAGCCAAACCTCACGTCCTCATGAACACTGGGCATATTAGGATTGCAAAGACAGTCTCCCTAGACTGAAGTCCTCTAACTCATATGCTGCAATTCCATCCAGAAGAGAGGTATGCCTTCCACTCCAGAGGCTAGTCGTGAAATACTGCTTTACTCCACAGCCGACAATGGGGGCTTCAAGGACCTGTAGCAAAGTGGTTTCTGCAGTAGGTTGCCACTAGGTGCTGACGCCATCCCTCCTCTACCTTTAATCATATCTACATGGTAACCACTCAAATTTCACGTGCAATACAATTCTTCTCTGACATTCCTAGTAACACGTAAGTTTTCCAAAAGTTCCAGCAAAACAGGGAAAAATTAGAGTGAAATTTGCTGTACTAGATAGGCTCAACAGGTATGCTGTTGGTTGGTGGTGTTTTTTTTCTTTTCCAAAGTAATTAACTCTAAGTTAGCCCCTGTTCTAAGTGGCCAGTCTAAAGTTTCCTTAAGGTTTCCACCACAATTTCACTTGGCCTTTTTATTACACCATCTCAACTAGGTCTGTGTGACCTGAGACACGTTTCACTTCACCGTTAAAAAATGCACATAAGTGAAGATACAACACCAATATGCAAAATCTCATGTACAAACTCCACGGTTTTCCCCTCTCCCTTCCTCCCTTCCTCTTACCCCAACCAAAGCAAGAAAAGGGAGTACCATTTGGTCTTCAGTCATGAGCACTAAAACTTTCTCTCTAAGGTAATTGAGAATAGAAGGGTCCCATTAAAACGCCACTTAACTTCCTCTCTAATTATCATATCTAGTTAAATAGAACTTCTTCAGACATGTCTTATTTAATCACATGATTTAGACACAATTTTCCAGTTTCCATCAGATTTCCTCATGTGTAGCAGGAAGGAAAGTAATCTTAGGTGATACACTGATGTCCTCTTCTGGAGCCATATCACCAGCTCCGCAAGGGATGTTACCCTGCTCCCTGAATAGCTGCTAAAGCCATTTTTCATTCACATCAGACAAATAAAAGCAACTCCCCTCCACCACCAACAGCCAAATTAACTTAAACCTGGATAATTTAGCTTGAACTAAATGTGACAGCATTGATACAAATTTTTCCACCAGCAACCTGGTGGGGGAATAACAAGTAACCTCTTCTGCATACAGAGCCAGAGGCAGAAGACATCTGTCCAGAGCTGTAATTCTTAGAAATAAAGCATGTATCTGATATGGCTGAGACATCACATCTTTCTTTTATTACAACTGATGGTGAAAAGCACTTTTTATGAACAGATAGAACCTGTCTGTTACGGCATCTTACGACTTCTAGCTCTGAAGTGGCACTTTGGCACTGCAGGAAAAAAAAAATCAACGGACTTAGTGAACAGGTCATATCTTGTCCACATGGAAATGCTAAATTATTTTTTCTTTCCTATGTATTCTCACATAGAACAAAATACGTTCTTTTTGGCAAACTACAACTCAACAAAATTAAAATGTGTAAGTTTTCACAAGAACAGGACACTGATAATACGTTAAGTAAAACAAAACAAAGATATTATATGTAGTAAGTACATCACTGGAAAGTGAAATACAATCGGAAATCAAGTAATAAATACTGTAATGACTTAAGTATAGAACTAGCAAATAAGCAGATGGAAAGTGCAATTAAGGGAGACAATTAGCATCAAATTATGCTGTATTTTCTGAACTTGGTTTCCAAAGATCAAATTCAGATGTTGTGTGTACTCATAGTCTTTGGAAGAGTAAATAAAACATTCTGCACGTTGCACTCCATAAATCTCATACTTAGCTTACCATACAAATTAAATCCAAACACAAACATAATTGTAAAACCTCCTCCTTTCCCACAAAGCAATCATACAACCAAACCAATCAACACGTTAAAATTATGAATGTTTCAAATAGAAATTATTAGGCAAAGATTTCATTAGTGAAAATGAGGTATAACTGGCTCTTGGGTACAAAAATGTCTGAAAAATTCACATCAAACTGTGTCCATATATACATTAAAGTCATAATAGAGAGTGGTTTGCAAATCAGCTGATGGGACTCTTGAGCGGCATTACTGCTGCTGTCCCCATGGTAAAACCTCACAGATTTCAAGAAGTATTCCTTCTTGAAGTTAGCCAAAGTCTTATTGAAGGTCTCATCTTTGGCATCCAGAGTTTCTTCTAACCAAATAATCTCAAAAGGCAGATACCGGTATTCATCTGGCATAGCTTGTCCGTGTCCTTCTTTCCAGTGTATTTGCTTAGTATATATACAGATCAAAATACAGAAGATGATAGTTATAAAAGTATTTTAATTGCATTTTTAAAATATTTTTAATTGTATTTAATAAAAAATCTGAATTTTTCTTGAATGAAGGGACATTCATTTGGAATGAATGGAATCTATTTGGGAATTTTTAATGGGACGCTTTTAAAAAAATCCGATGCTGTGAGAACTACCAGGACAGAAACACACATCTCCAGAGACAGGGAATTAAATTTTCTGAACTGATACTTTCTAAGACAAGAGATTGTAAATTCTATGCCGTTCAAATCAGTATTTTGCTTTTCACACCTAAATAAATTCTGAACTACACGAACTGAACCAGAGCCCAAGCCAGAATATAAGGTTGTAAGCCTTTTTACAAAGCAGGATCAAACAATAAACAAGAATAAATTCAAGACATATTTTAGACATTTTCTTAGATTTTGTAAATGAATGCAGTTCTTGTGATTTCAGTGGAGCCAGTCTGATTTACATTGGCTACTACCTGTTCCTTCGAGAAACTGGAGGATAACATAATCAAACTAATTTATAACTTAAAAGTATTAAAACAAAATATGTTTCACCATCTAAGGCTCAACTTTTCCTCTTCTCAAAAACCTAGGAAAAGGCTACACTTTGCAGCATACACAAAACCTTATGAAATGCATCCTCTGGACAACAGAAGGAGGATTTTTACTCTGACCTTATAGAATTTTACCATATTCCGTTACTTGTTGCTGTTTTATTCCAAGACTAAAAACAGCACATATTAGTTCACATTCAGGCTGCAGGCCAGGTTATATTACCTACAATGAGTATCAGAGATAAGAAGGAATGATTTGTTGTTCAGTCACATCTCTGCATCTTGTGATGAATGTGAAGCAACCCTCGGCCATTAACAGAAATGGAGAATGGTGTTTGCTTTGTTTTTAAAGACACTGCAAGATGAAAAGGGGGCACTTCCCCTTCCTCAGGAAAAAGAAATAAAAGGAATACACTTTTTCAACATATGCAGTGTATTTCTATAAAGAATCCATCAGCACTGAACAAGAATTCTACGCTGTAGTGCTTGATAAAGCACTCTTTTAAAGAGCAGGTGTCTCCTTTACAGAGCAGTGGACCTTTTTGCCCAGGCCGCTGCCATTGAGAATAGTTTTATTTTCTTTCCATCTGATTTAACAGATGTCTTATGTACTTCACCAGCTCAGCTATCTAACCCATATAAGTTATGACCCCCAGACACATAAACACTTTAGGAGAATGGATAACAGCACAAAGACCGACGTTTTAACTGAGAGCTTGTCTACACATTCAGCTATTTGGGAATAAAAATTCAAGGACAGCAATTGCTGAAAAACTGTTCTTGAACGATTCAGTTCTTCCTATGAAGATACTTGCTCCAGAAACGGGGAGTCAAGCAGGAATTCTCACTTCTATAATACCAAATGTTATTAACTTATGTAAAATAGATGACTAATCCTATTTCACACTTCACTAAACCAAATAAACTTTTAGGTATAGACAAATCAGTAAGAAAAGCATCTTGAATACTTTCTACAAAGCCAGACTATGCTACAGGACAAAGGTTTTGTGCAAGACCAATCTGGAACAATTTCTTCATGCATAAGAAGAAAAATTGAAACAAAAAACTGTAAAAATTAAAATGTAAAAAATTAAAAAAATAAAAAAATTTCAAACTTTTAAAGAAACATTTTATCATCATAGTTACAAAAAAAAAAAAAAGATTCTTGCATTGATAGCTGCCTTGCTCAGAAAGCAGTCTTGGTGAAGTGATGGCAAGTAGAAAATAGATTTTGACAGAGAGACAGAAAGTAGTAATGGATTTGAAAGGCAATGCTGTGAAACTTGTTGAACCAGAGCAACTCCCATATCATTAAGAGACATTCTTAGTTTGAAAACAACTTGGTACTGCAAGATATCCATCAGCTGTGAGGCTATCTTGACATGGAATACCACGACAGAGAGTGGCACTATTATAAAGGGCTGAAGCCTCGTTACTACAGAGTTCTAAGAATCCTAAGGCAGCTGGAAAGTTAAGCTTCTTCGTTCCAAATCATTATTTTTGCCCTCCTAACACAGCTTAGTTCACGTAATGCAGAGCTGGGTTAACTCTTGTATAATATTTGGATTTTTCTTTCACAGAACCATATGCTGACTAGGACTTTTTTTTTAATCCTTTATCTGCTGAATGATAACGACAGAGATTATCTGAATAAAATGACTCTAGAATGGGAGACTTCCCTCCGTTTAGCAAATGCAATGGCAATTTCAAGAATAGTCCTGGGCATGGTCCTGGGCCATCTGCTCTAGGTGGCCCTACTTGAGCAGGGGGTTGGACAAGATGACATCCACAGGTCCTTTCCTATATCAACCAGTCTACAATTCTGAGAATAACTTCCTTGCGTCTGAAAACAACAGCTTCATGAGGTACATAAGGATTTATGAACAGAATGAGAAGGCATGCAATACTTTCAGCCAGCTACTGGTGAAGGTGTTTCTGTAGCCTGAAACCTGCCTCCAAGTTTCTTAATGTACTAAAGAAACCTCTTGATCAGGGTGGCTGAATTTCTACGCTTCCAGAAGCAAGCTCTTCTGACCCAGGCAACTGGGAGGGAGCTGACTTTCTAAGGTATATCTTTCATTCATGTGATGCATGAGAGAGAAGTCCCTTTTCCGCCCAGTAAAACATTTAAACCTCAAATGTTCTGACTGCTACTCTGGATGAGTTGTCTAAAAGTAAAAATAATATCAAAATTCTTTTCAAGTAGTACCCACTGTTCATGAGTATCACTCACCAAGGAACAAAAAGACCGACAGAGGCATGTGAAAGATCTGAACAGAGAATGTGGCACCACAAAGTTTCAGGCAGGCAGAAGTTATGGGTATAATTTGACCTTAGTGTCCCCCAAAAGCAACATCAAATTCAAATATTATGATGCAGGAAGAACAATACCAGTGACTGACTAAAAAGCTCCATCTACTTCTGCATGGCTAGTAAAACACAGTAATTGATCCAGATCTTTCAGCCCTGACATAGGACATATTCTTTTCATTGAACAGTCAGGTCACCCTCAGAGTCTTCCTTAAATCAAAAAGTGGCACTTATGTTGAGCCCCTGCTCTCTATCAAAACAAACATACATACATTTTAAAACAAATTCTTGCTGACCTGTCTTTCAAATGATGAAATATCAACTATATGAGCTTCATGCTGCTCTTAGATGAGGAGTAAGATTTACAGTAAGATCTGTGTTTTTAAGAGAAATTAGCCCCACACTGAATTCACTATGAAGCTTTGAAGGGATCACAATCTGCAAAGCATGAAGAGATGCACTGGAGTGACAGACCAAGTTCAGATCTGTGTAGCTATAGTAAGTACTGATTACACAAAGTGTTGTATTACTTAATGCTATTTGAAGAATTTAGTAGATCAAATTTGCTATTAGTCTGTACAACGCAAAACGAGCTATACTGCACGGCACAATTTTTTTATAGAACTGTTAAGTATTGTAGATAGTGGATTATGGACATAACATCTAGAATATTACATGTGAACTGAATCTTAAATTTACAGTTGCTTTTTCAGAATCCTACAGTAGATCATTTCACAGGATAAACTATAACATAACACACATTTAGGTACAGATATATACAAAAATACCTTATGGTAATGCAATTTGCAAATGAAATAACATTATGTTGCATTATCAACATTCTAAATATTAAGATAATGTTTTCAGAGGAAAATACTGTATTTCACTGAAGAAAAAGCCCCCTCTTTCCCTACAGTAGTATTTTTTCTTTTCTGAAAAAGACGGTAATACACAACTGTGTTGATTTCAGTAGAGAAAAGGATCATCAAGGATGAGTTTAATTCACCTGGAAGGCATAACAAAACAGGAGAACTTAGTTTTATCATAATGCCATTTAGGTGACAGTTTTCTCCTGGGTTGCCCATCAGTAAACTCAAATAAAAAATATCTTACAAATCAAAGTTGCTTGCCCAAATCTTATGCCTTGTCATGATCCCATTTCCATTTATACTATTGCAGCATTTAAAGTCCTCAATCACAGTCCCAGTATAGTAGGCAGTGTAGAAAATGTAAACAAAAATCAATTCTAAATTAAGTAAGCATCACTCTAGCTTAAAAGACATAAAAGCAGTATAACTGGATCGCTGGAAATTCCCTCTGCATAAAAGGAATTTCCACAAGTATTGCAGAATTAGCTCATGGTACTACTGTACCATGCTCTTCAAAGCCTCAAGCATGGGAGGGGTGGTTCAGGAAATGTAAGTGTTGTCATGGACGGCTAGAGGCCAGCATAAACTAACCCTTCACATCACACTAAAAGCCAAAATGGTCCAGGACAGAGCAAGAATCGGAAGGCAGACAAGTGCCCTCTGTTAGTCTCTACTCCTCCCATATTTGCACTGAACTTACTCAGACTACAGGATTGCCCTTGCATTGCCCAGTTGCCCCAGAAATCAAGGAAGAAAACATAACTCTACAGAATACATTTGATTCTCAGACCATAATTCAAGAGAAGGAGGATGCAAAGGGTAACAAACCACTGAGAAATTTTAAAATGACAAGCTTCTAAGGACAAAAGAAATAGTAGGTGACCGAAGTCAAGAATTAACTTTAAAGGAACAATGCGTGGAAAAAGAATTGACTTGTTTCAAAGATGTACTAACAAATGTCTAATGGAACAGCATCCTTTTTAAGGAGACAAAAATCCCAAGATGACTAAATGGCAAAAGTAAAGAGGCAACAGAAGAAATATTGATGAAAAATGCAGTGTAGAAGCAACTAAAACCATCAAGAAGAAATGATTTAAAGGAAAAATACATGTTGGGAGCTAGACTGAGTAAAAAAAGAAAATTACACAGGAGAAAAGCAGAGTATCAGAGGGGACAGCAAGCAATATAGTGAAGAATAATAAGGCTTTCTACAAATACATAAAAGGAAAGAAGACAGTAAAGGATAAAATGAACGCATTAAAGTATAAAACAGATGCTTAGATACAGGATGATGCAAGGTTGATGGCAGGATTAAACACCTCCTTCACAGGCATAATTCTCTTCAGGAACTGTGAAGAAAATATTGGGAAACATGAGGCTAATACTGGCCTCCCAGATCAATTAAATAGCAACATGCTGTTTTTACAGCTCACTACAAGTTGGTAAGGACAAATGTAAATTAATATACTGTTTCACGTTGGAATCATCTGGTGCAGTATCGACTGAGAAGTCATCACTCCCTCTGCCTCTTATTTGGTGTTTCACATTAATCAGCCACAGATCAGCCAACTGCAAGTAGCCTATCCTGTGATTAATTTTAGCAACAGACAAAATTTCAGCTCCATCTGCAGCAGGATGGGATATCCAGATACAAGGGATTATATAGCAAAAAAGACAAGACTCTAATTTCGTACAAAAGCATATTCATTGGAAACCCCTCAAGTACAAAATTTAGTCAAGTTTCTCAAAGGATAACTAAATTAATATGTGAATGGACTTAAAGAAGCACTTACATACAGATTTTAGTAAATGTACTTTACAAAATCACTCAGTAGGAAAGAATAACTTCAGCATTCAGGTGGTGAAGTGAACAAAACAATAGCTACCTAAAAAGGGAAAGTGAGTATAATTGCTGACATTTTTTTGGAGAAAAAGCAACCACTGAGGTTCCAGAGTCCACACGCTGGAGTCAGTTTAGCCATATTTTAAAGATGTCTAGGATTACTTTAGTATTAACATATCCATTTTAAAATGTTTTATTGATCGATGAGTGTGTATTCAAGATCAGCTTCATTTACATTTCAAAAGTACATTCACAAAGATGCAGTGACAAAATATACAGAAGATGGCATTAGGAAAAAGGTTTGGTACAAAATCAGATCCATTGAAAGACAGAGGAAGTTATTCAGGACACATCTGTCCAAACAGCAAGTCATGAGCTGTACATATGAAGGTTGCTCAGAAATTTCCTATGAATCCCACCAGAAGGCTGTAATGACATCTCTAGGGAAGTTCTGGGAAAGCAAGCTATCACAAGTTCCAGTTCCCACTTCTTTAAGGGAAACGGAGGTGATGATAAAAGCTCTGTTCACTTTGCCAGTCCCAACAGGTCCCTCTGAGTTGGCACCATCAGAAGGCTGCCACACTTGGAAGCACCACATTTCTCATTTTGCTGAGATGAGAAAAGCAGCTAGTAGTCTACTGGAGACAGAGGGGTTCACAAGGTGAAACTAGGCTCCGAAGAAAGCAAGGGAGGAATCAATGCAAAGAAAGACAATAATAGAAGAAAGTGAAGTGGACAAAAGAGATAAGCGGAAATGTATATAAAAGAGTGGAAGACTCAGTAAACTGGGTAACAACAAAGGAGAATGAAGTTAGAGGACAGGAGCATGGATAAGAGGCAGAGCACAGTTCAATTACTAATGTTACTTCTCAGAGGTTTCGGTACCAACATATTCTGATAAACCTCAGATTAGGTGATTGAGTGGAGAAGACAAAATGAAAACATTCCTTTGATTCACTGGGATTTCACATGAAAGGAAGGCGCAATCTCTACATTCAAAAGATTGAGTACATTTACATCTTCTGGCAGGAGGAAAAACATTTAACTATTTTTAAAACAATTCTTTTATGTTTGGTATGTATCAAGTTCTCCTGAATAACAAAAAAGGGGACATAGAAAGGGAGAGAGACAAACAGACAAGTTTTTACAAAGAAAAAGGGGAAAAATGCAAAGAACAGGCAGTTAAAGGGGATAAGACAAGGACTGATTTAAAAATAGGTTCTATTATTATTCTTTCACAAAAGAACACAGAAAATATGAATACATGCAAGATGTTTATACAGTCTTACTGGCACTATGGGAAAGACTATGGGAAAGAGTGACATTGAAGAAAAAGAGGAGACACTTGAACAGGACAGGAGCAAAGAGGCACCTGAGCACAGCTGGAGAGAAGAGGTTCCTGAGCAGGGGCAGGGCAAAGAGACACCCAGCAAGAGACACCCAACTAGGGCTGGAGCAAAGAGATGCCCAAGCAGGAACAGAGGGGAGACACAGGAGGAGGGACAGCTCTGAAGGGACCGCAGCCCGTGGAGGATCCCATGTCCAAGCCCCTGAGTTAGAGGCAAGGAACAGCAAAAGCAAAGTCACCACTCCACACCAGCCTCAGCCTCCCGCCCCGCCATCGCCTCATACCAGGGACTGACAGTGGTGTGGGGCGGGGGGACTGGAGACCAGCAACGGGGGAGCAGACGTGGCCAGAGGGAAGCCGAGGCACATTTCTCCGAGTGTTCTTTTAAAATGTTTGTGTTTACTTCTCAATATCAGAGTCAATAGTTAAAAGCTAACGATAATTGGCAATAAACTAAAATAAGTAAAATTCCACAAATTAAGACTGATTTTTTTTTTTGGCCCACGACATCTGGCTACCAAAAAGCAAACAAGCAGAAATACCGATAAGAATATAAAGCACTGGCAATTTTGTCACTCAACTAGATGTTATACTGTCAACTAGACAGTATCAACTTGATGTGATACAATTATACTGTATTACTACCATAAACACGTAAATCCTGTATTAAAATGTAGTGTACAATTATAACTTTAGTTTGCTAGAGGATTTTCAAAGATTAAAACTAAGGGGGGCCTCAGAATATTTTGTCCTGCTGTTCCAGGGAGTATCCTTCTCACACCAAAGCAGCAAATGGGAAAACCATGATGAAAAGGAAAATTAAATTTAGCAACAGAAACATCATTGCATTGCTGTGCACTGCTGTATAGTTACAATTTTCCCAGGTCCAATACACAGGACAGATTTTCATGTACATCATGAACCAAAAATCAAGTTATACCTAATCTTCCATTAGTTACTAGTAAAACCAGGATCATAACATCATAGGGGACAAAAATTCATATTTAGTATAGCTACACTAGCTACAGCTGAATTATGTTAGGAATTAACTTAAACTTAGATACCTACTTACTTTTTTTTACAGTAAGAGTCAATGTAGTTTGTGTTAACCTTCATTTCTTTATTATAATGACTGTAGATTATACCAGGTTTTCAGTCAGTGATAAATAATATAGACTATGAAGCAATTATCATTTGGCAGGCAATATTTAAAATAAAAAGAGATGTTGCAGGTACTTCAGTATGGGTTTTTAGTCTGAATTAGTATTATCCACTTGTAATTCTTGGTTATTTCTGAAATATATACATATGTATGTACATGTAAATACACAAACACACTACCATTGCCACAGGCACTTATTTTCCTATTTACACACAATCTCTTATACATATGCATGCATATACACATAGGATAAGTACTGCACAAGTTGGAGAGACACCACTCCAAAGGAAATGCAAGACTATTCGAGCGAGGTGGGACAATGAACAAGAGAACAACAGGGAGGACCTAAGGAGGAGGAAGGCTTCAGGTTAGGATGTCCAGCCTGTCCCTCCTCAAATACTGGTTCATTCCACTGCAGAAATAAGCCACTACCTGCTTCCAAGTACTCACACAAATGCCTGCTGCCTTCCACTATTCCCTATGTCTGTATCCAGGGATTCCTCTGTGGAAGCAAAGGAACAGCCAGAGAAGATGTCAAGAAACCATACCCCTGACATTGCTAAAGACCCTGCTGTCAGCAGGAGCAGTTTAGTTCCCACATTCCTAATGAGAACACAGACCACACCTTAGTTGGAGCTAAAATTTAACAGAGAACTCTATATAATCATGTTTATAAGAAGCCTATGTGATGTTTTTTTATCATAACTATGTTTACTTAGATATGCTTTTCTGCTAGTCGTGCAAAAAGGTGTCAGCTCTTAGGTTATTCCCTGAGCAAAATGGCCACCATCTGTCATCACAGTCAACGGCTGCCATTTCTCTATAGTTAACTAGCATGCAAAAATGAGTCTATCTTTCATAAAGGTGATTACATCCTCCCATTATTTTCAAACTGTAGCAAAATGAAAACCATCGCCTCTCTCGGGTTCAGAGATATGGCAAGATACTATTAAGATAAAGAAACAGTGAAGATTTGCATATACAAAGTGAGAAGAATAGGATACAGATTTATAATATTAAACACGGGGGCTTGCAGGATTGTCCTAAGTTTGTCATGCTGCCTACTTAAAGCACCACCTCCATACCACAAGCTTTAGCCTAAACCTCAGATGTTCTTTCATTGTTCT
>NC_133930.1:35965510-35988010 GCF_964199755.1 Larus michahellis
GAGCAAACTAGCATCTAGTATCTTAAATCAGGAAAATGAGCAGCAATTTAGATTTGAGTCATCAATTACAGCAGTATAACTTCAGAGGATGGTAGCACAGCTCTGCACAACTGTCAGTGCTCAATAAAATCCACAGAAAATAACTTATAACTGTGATACGATCTCCTGAATAGGGACTCACTCATGTACACATTGTAAGACTAAGTCTGAATCCACGCAATAGCCACCCTCCCACCCCACACAGACATGCATTATTATATTAATACTTCTTAAACAGCTAAAATAAAAACAAGAAACACCCCTTCTTATTACAGGACTACCAGACCGTACCTCCAACATAATCTACTCTACTAAGTCATGTAAAAACTAAACTGCATCTGTATAAAGGCAATGTCCACAAATCTAAAAAGTGGGAAGTGTTATCTTCAATATATCATCACCTAAAAATTCATCAGTGTTGCAAATACACAACTATAACTGTATTGGTGAGTCATGACAATATTAAATGGGTAATGTAGTAATTTCTCTGCAGATCAGATAGATGCCTGAAAGATCTTGTAAACAGAAACAGCATTTCTGTACAGCCTACTGATGGGTGAACACCGTTCTAAAACTCTGCCAGTCCAATTTGTCAGTGCAAGTTTATTCCCCATAGCATAGTGATTTTACATGTCCTGTGACCTCTCCCCAAGAACCCACGGTAGCATATAAATGAAATACAGTCTAACAAGTTTAAAAAAAACTTTTTTTTTCATCATGTGCTTTAAATATGTTGTTAGTGAAACAGTGTTCTCACATCAAGTAAAATACAGAAATGGTTCTACGATATTGTTACGTTAGATTTTAGAAATTGCAGAAGGAAATAAGGGCTGTGAATAATATTTTCATTGTGCCTATTGCACCACAAAGAGTAGATGAAATAAAACAACATGAAATAACACAGCTAGAAGTGACCTGATCAAGTGAAGGTGATTCCAAAGCCAGGTCTCTACTTGCTAACACACTTCAGAACTACATAGCTTCTTTGCTAATCAGATCATTACGCTTTTCCATGTATTTTTCAATTAACCTCTCTACTGCCTTCATGTGTTTAATTGCCACTTTAGATGTTGCATAAATGGTGTGAGGAAAGCCTTTAATAACTTCTCTGACATAATATCTCTCCATTTTTTGTAATGATAGTCTGCTACTTCTTTAAGGTCTATCTGAACTGAATTCTGCTTGCCTTGTGATAACTGCAGCCACTACTGTTGTGAACTTTGCAGCAGAAGAATCAGACAGACAGCAAAAACCAGTATGTATCTTCCCCATTCAGTCCTCCTCTGCTTTTTGGGGGTATTAGTGAGTTGCAAATCCCTCCAGCATCTCCTCTTAAATAAAACCACTGAGAATTTACACAGCTCCATGGAGAGACAGCAGCCTCCAAAGTCACTGTAACTGCAACAGTTGGCCAAACTAGGTAGAGAGAAAGAGCTTGCTCTTCAGTGCTCTGTGAACTAATTTCATGCTCTTAGCTGCGTGTACCTAATGGACAAGGCTTCACATCACTACAACTTGTACAGAGGTCAACAACATCATGATAAGATTAAAGAACTCAGGTTTCATTCTATTCCACAATCTAGAAGCAAATCTACTTTTTTTTTTTTCCCACAAGTGCTGTTTATTCTCTTGATTTCTTACTAGGAACATATGCTAGAATTTTCACTGCCTAAATTTTCACCACACTTCACAGAAGCAGTAAGTATAAACCATTTCTTACAAAGAACAATAAACAATTGAACGGCCAGGAGAATGAAAGTAATCCTTCTCTCCTCTCCCACTGTATCTGTCCTCACTTTTACAGGGTTATCATGTAGAAGGCAAAGAGTCAGGGGACGCATTCATGCATTGTTGGGTCACTTGAATAGCAGCAGAGAGACTCCAGAGATTTTCATTTTTTACTTGCACGATTGCCAAGTTTATCTGAAGATTACTAACCCTCATTCTTCTGATTCTGTGAAGATTCTAACAAGCAAATTATGGCATTTGTATTTTAAGTTGTTGATTACTCTTAATTGATTACAGAGCAAGAACCACATCGATCTCAACATTTCAACACTCCCTTCAGGGGCTTGTGAAGCCACTAGGAAGAAGCAGGCGCTTGATAGGCAGTAACAGAAGCACAGAGCTTTAGACAGACTCAGGGCAAACCTGCAAATGCTGAGCAGCTTCAAGAATAGGTGTCAAACAAGTGAGTGTATCAGGGCACTTGATTTTTCCCTTGAATTCAGTGCCTGCCTATCTTTCACGGATAGTTTTTGGAAAAAAAAACACCCAAGCAAGCTCTGAACAAAACTCATTCTGATCTTGAAATGATTACACTTGCTTTTGTACAACAATTTTCCTAGACTAACATGTCCTGTTACAGTGGGATTAAGCAGCTGGACGTAGAGCATGCAATGTAGTACGGAAGCTGCATTGCTTCCAATACCTGATCTAGTAGTTCAGAATTACTACACAGCCCTGCACTCCTAATGAATTAGTACACATCCCTGCATTGTACCATATAGAGATATGTTAACTATGCATGAAGAAAGCAGCCTATGTGGTTAAAAAACAAATTAAAGGGAGTCTTTCACCTCTAAATTGCATTCCTGAGCCCATCCAGATTAATTGTTTTCCCTTACTGTAGCTTGAAGTAACTGATTTAAGAAAGAAAATTATAGCTTCACTGGCCAAACAGCAGTCTTAAGAAGGCAAATTCATTTGATCTCCATTTCTTGCCTTGCTGAAGGAGGAAATCTACTTACTTCATTTGTAGATGGTGGTAACACAGGTGCCTAATCAAACAAACATACCTCATTATACTGACTAGCATGCAAAACTGGAGGTGGTGTATGTGTTACCTTTCATAGCTGTAGGAAGTTATCAGAAGTCTTTTCCTTGTATTTTTAGTGTGTGTATTTGGTCTCACAAGCCTAAATGACACAACAACCACCGAACCTCGATGCTGACTCAGGAGAATCCAAATCACTCACCTTGCCTTCGAAAAATAATCATCAATCACCTTTACATATTACGAAAAAAAATCTGAAAGTTGGCTAAACCTCTGGGTGTAATTTGGATCTAAAAGCTTTATATGGTTTTCTTTTTTCTTTTCATCTTTTTTAAGACAGTTGCTTCCCTATATATATGGCAAGTGAACCCAGTTCACTTGCAGCCCGTCCCCGCATTAGGGCATCTCAAAGTGTTCAGTCACGTGGCTGGGCATTCTGACTGTAATTCATTCCCCTCCTTAATCCAAAGACAGTTCACTGTCATAATTAACACCCTGACTAACATTAAACAACTACCTGGAGGCACTGTAGCCTACAAAGCACAAATTGAATGAGCACTAGGAAGAAATGCCCTCGAGCTTTAACATAAATTGATTTAGCTAAAATGGTGAAAGGTAAGCACTAACCCTCTTGTGTTAGTTTAAAGGTAACAGTGGTTTAGCTCACACATTCAGGCTTACGAGCACAACAGACAAGCCTGCATTGCACACGTTTAGAACAGGCACAGTATCCACACTGAAATTTTGTAGCCATTTTATGGCACAATCTCTTTAGTTCAGTGGTTTCCAAAGTGTGGTTCTCACAGAAGGTTGTGGTAATGACCTGCAAGCCACTCTCAACACTAATTTTACAGTGTTTTACATATTAATACCAGCAGGCTGGCTGCCCTCAACAAAGGTGGAAGCATTTGAGCTAATGGTTATAAAAGTTTTGAGGGCCCCATGTCTAACTAGTCTTACACAACTTCATGCGTAGACCAGGCCTACATTTACCATTATGTGTTTTATTAACCAAGGTTTCCTACTGATTGGCAAGTGAAAAAACAGGTGAGCAACACTGTAACAACTGCTGCAATGCTGTAGTGGTCTTGCGGAAACAAACTGTTGGGCTTAAGGTAATTCCCTTTAAGGAGTAATTCCTATTACAAATATTACCATTACAGCTGGTATTAGACTGGCTTTTTGCAGAGATTTTTAGCAGAAAAGTAAAAAAAACCCAAATAAACAACAAGCAAGTGGGGGAACTCAATCCAGGTCTCAGAAGTTGGCTTTGAGATCACAGTGGAAACACTGTAATACCAATGATGTCAATGTTGTCGAACTGCTCCCACACCTATTTTGTGATTATGTAGACAATGTCAGGCTATAGCATTCTTTCTGATGTTCTTCCTGATAACAAGACTTGCTCCCAAGCGGCAGTGCAATGAAATGGCTGTTTTCTTAAAGAAATTAATGTTCCCACGTTACTTACACACTAAGCATTGAATGTGGACTCCAGAAGACATTAATATATCTGACGGTACGTAAAAGCCCAGCAAATTAAGACTCTTACAATAGGATTCTCCAGCTGCTACACCTTTAGAAATGAAGAGTAAGGTGATTCTAATCCTAGATAATAAAATGGACAGATTTTGTGAAACTGTCTTTCATACTAGAATCTCATCTTCCTGTTTTTAAAAATAGCATATACATGGATATTTAACTGATGTAATATTATTCTCAAGAAAGTCTACAAATTATCTTCATTCAGCTCTGTGTCTGTGCTTGTTATTATTTTTAAAACGAAAGGTACATAAAAAACTTCAGTTAACTCACAGGAGTTAAATCATGTGGATAACCAGAGTCAGTTCAACGTCCATCAACTTTACTTACATGGACTCATTACTACATGTGCATGCTCAGTATCCGAAATAAAATGACTGTCCTCTGCACCCCTCCTGCCCAAATAAAATTTGCCATCATTCATTTCTTAGCCAAACATACTCAAGGAGATTCAGCATTGGAGCCGTTAGAGTGCAAATATATTAGCTGCGACTTCAGCAAGTGCCTGTCATGTTGAATAGCATGAGAAAGAGAGATAGTAATTATTGCCGAGAACCCATTAGAGGGCTCCTTAGTAAAACAAGCTGCTGGAGCAAACTAATGGACTAACAGTCCACTGCCATGTCTTTTCCTATTTCATTTAGCTGCATGTCACTCCTATCAAATCATCTGACACTTGCAACACAGGCAGGCTCAGTACAATTAGCAGGATCTGCGACTCTGTGTGCCCTTTCACTGAAACTGCAATAAGCAGCAGCATGTGCATGTAGCAAGGTATGATTTCTTGACTGTTTATAGAGCACGAATTTAAAAACTCCAAGAAAATAATGTACACTGTCCTCACTGCACTGGTCATAGTGCTAGGTTCTAGCTGCCTACCAAATGAAGGTTTTGGAGGAGGGGAACACACTGTTCTTCACCTTCTGTCTCTTTCTGAGATGGCACTGAGAAAGCTTACGAATAGGGTTAAAGCTGTACAAAGAGGCTGACATTGGAAAATGTGGTTCTAACAATATATTTTAAAATGTCATAAGCTGCTGACACCGAAGTTCATGGCCAGCCTCTAAAAACTCTGCAGTGCTCCCTACCAGATATTTCTCTTCATAAATATTCACTTCAACAATTTCAGATACTGATTTTCAACACATACTGTACTTACCAACAGAAAAGACTGACTGAACAGAAACTAACCACTGAGATTTAAAAACCATAACATTTGGGCTCTGCCCTGGAGAAGAGCTAGGCTAAACAGTAACATAACAATTTCTTTTTACTTTTATGAGATAAGCATGGACATAAATAAGACATTCTGCTTTCCCATACATTCATCTATTTTTTTCTGCCAAATTTTTGGTTCCAACAATATTATTCATGAAATTCATTGTGAAATTTTCAATTTTTTTTTTGAATTTTGACTTTTTTTTCTTCACAGAAAATACAGAAACGACCTCTAGGATGAGACCTATTTTCCATACTGTATCAATAATAGCTAATCAGAAATGTGTGTATGATATAAGGGTCAAGAGTTAATGAGATTTATTAAAATGCAGGGAAGTAAAAGTGCGATAATCCTACACAATAAGTGACTGCAAAGAGGGAGGTGACGAGTTAACGGGAGGCACTGTGAATATTTGGAAGACAACCTTCCTTTAAATGAGACACTGCTGGTAACGGTAATGGGGAATTTGCAATGAAGGGAAGGACATGCAATTATAATCTGGCTGGGCCCCACTGGACAAAAAGTGATTTACTTGAAAGCTGCCTTTGCACTCAGTAAATGTTCCTGTTATGGGCTGCTCAGCCTGTGACAGCTTTCCAGATGTCAATCAAATTATCATCTATTTACAGTTGATTTGGTAGTGTCATTTGCAATATTCCCTACGTTTCTGATGAAATTGGAAGCACAGAATTTCCTCCAGTTTGCCCTGGCACTCGAGTGGGCAAACTGCTCTTTGCAAATGTCATGTGTCCGCTTATCAGCACTCTAAGGAGAGCGATCTTCCATTCGGCTGAGTGAATCGCTACCAGATGCAAATCTCTCAATCGTCAAGGGAAGAGTATGGCAAATTTTAATGTACTTTGAAAAACTCAGTTTACATCAGTGCTCAAGGTGCGGCTTTACCCAGGCTAACAGTTTTTGTATAACAATGAGCCTAAATTAAAGACTGAAAAACAAGGAAAATGTTTTAACTCCTTCATGTAACAGAAAAATGAAGTGTGAATCTGCACTAAAACATATAATAGTACATTATCTTGAAAGTCCAATATCTGCTCTGAAGTAAAATTTAGTGTCTGGGCAATTCCAGCTATTGTGCTACCAGACTACTACATACCACTGATGATTGTAAATATCTTCTGTGTGTACTCTGGACAGCTGAACTAAGATATTTGAAAGCATGAATACACATAGTTTCTTGCAATAATATTTAAATATAGGATATAATTTTATAGCTAGAAAGCTGTGCACTAAGCACCAATATCTTTTTTTCCACCGCTTTAAATTTCTGAAAGAAAATCACACTGATCCTAATTGAAATTTGTCATCAAGAAGAAAGGTATTTGTAATAGATAATCCTTATTTCCTTAGGGCTCCAATAAATAAAAGGAAAGTGGATATAAAGTCCAAAGGAAAAGCAGCTTTTTAAATATTAGTGTTTACTACAGAGTGCTGCATTTCTTTCACATACTAGAAAATGGTTCAAATTCCTAAGGGGTATCTTTATGTGGTTTAAAAGTGGTGTGTGTCTATTTGGTACACAGCAACTCTGGATCAATACTGAAAGTATTTCAGATCTTCAAATGTGCATTACTGAATAATCCATGGATATATATTAGGTTGTCGGAAAACAAGCCATCTGCAGATCTACTAGGATTTTATGCAAAAAGCTTAAATTGGCATAAGGTCTGTGGAGGCTACGTGAACTCTATTAAAATAATATTTGAATGCTCTTCATATATAGATTAGTTTGACAGTACTGCCCACAAAATAAATTATATGCTATGGTGAATTTTAGATTAATATGTCTCAAGCCATCTAAAGGAAAGAAACACACAATAAAACAGACGAACAGAAAAGATTGTCAGGGTTTCAGTACACTTCTGAGCAGTTCGAGTGAACATGATAGCCACTCCTTATGCAGAGCTGAAGAGAGTGCATGCAAATTAATTACACTTTGGAGCAGTTCAGTACTAAGCTAGAAGGAAATTAAACGGAAAGCAAACTCAGAAACAAAGGAATAGGGACTTAAAGAATGAAGAATACACCTGATTGTCATTATTTAATAACTAGTAATGTGCAAGCAGTTAGGAATATTGTAGAAGAAGTACATAAATGACAAGGAAACAATGAAAACATTTAGGGTGGTTTAGGACTTAAACTGACTTACCAAAGAAAACCAAAGAAAGGAAAATAAGGGTTGAACAAGACCAATTTCCACTGGAGTGTGGAATAGGATTCCCAAGAGTAACTACTGAAGGCCCATCTAAAACCCAGACTAGACAAAGATTAGAAAAACAATACAAGCTTACAGCAGCAAGCTTAAATTTCAACTTCACAGTTCTTTTCCATTTCAAAATTCCAAGACTTCCAGAAACCAAACCCCACCTCTTTTGGGCCACACATCTGTATAATTTCCTATGAGAGAGAAGACTTTTGAAAGTTGTCATGCACTGAAACTAATAGTGCTGCTTTTGGAGTTTTCAGAAACATTCCCATTACACAGCATCAAAAGGCACTTGGGACTGCCAGATCAAGACTGAAAGTTCGTTGCCTACAATGTGAATTTTCCATTTTGATTTTTTTTCCCTTGCCAAGACACTAGTTTGCTGGCAAAACATTTGATCCGTTATTTCCTCACTTCTCCGATGCTACAGCATTTTTGAATGTATGTTAATGTGATTGAGATTTTACCTATTTTTGTGTAGATTCCTATTTTGTGTCTAAAAATTTCTAAAAATCTACTGCTGCCAAGACTAACAGATTATATAACATCAGAATTTCATTTTGCACAGTAATTAATGCTTGAGATTAATCTTTCCCAGACTGGAGAGCTATTGGAGTTTCTTACCTACAGGCATGTTTTCAGTATTTTTGCAGTATATGTGGGTAATACTATTTGCCAACTACAATAACTAGGGCAATAAAAGTGAGAAATCTAGATGAGAGATCTTCATACCGACTTAAATACCTAGATGGAATTATTAAAACTTATGGAGGTCAGGTTAATTTAAACACAGAGGCTCAGGGATGTGCAATGCTGAATGTACAAGGCCGTAACCACTGCAATTGTTAAATTAATTCTTGTGGTTGTTATGTGGTGGCCTACTGCTGTTTTTAGTGACAGTTTGTTTTGGATGGTTTACTGCAGATCTACCAGCAGCTACTGCTTTTGGAAAGACTGTCAAGCATATTTCACTCACAGTGTCTGGGTTATACAGATCTTCTACTGACATGTGCACAACTGAAAATTCTGTACAAATTCCAGAGTAGCATCAGACTTTCCAAAATGCTTGTAAAGACATACCTTCCTGCAGATACGGTGTGCTAAAGTTCTGGTGAACATGAACGTAGCATTTTCAGGACTTTAGAAAAGATGTTTATTTACAAAATTTGTATTTTGTATTTCATAAGCCTCTCATGCATTCTGTTGTTTTTACATGTAATGGGAAGTAGTATGAAGAATTTACCTGGTTTTCGATAGCACACGCCAACTGTGTGAGTATGCACAAAGAGTAGCAACCACTAATTAACACTTTAAGTTACATTTCAAAATACAGAAAAATTTAGAAATCAGTTTGCTGCTTTGAGAACACCATTATTAATGTCAAAAGCTCAGACAACCTAGATGTATATAATTTTTACCATCTCCAGATCTTGCAAAAACAAACATAGAAAAACAACTGTAATCCAGTTTTGGAACTGCTCTAAGATTTTGCCATTTTATGCAAATGGAAGTTTAGGTTGTATGGTTTAACTTTCCGTAGTTTTACTTATCCACTGTGCAGGTGTGTTACTGATACACTGAGCAATGCATTTTCCTCACTCAGTTCTCCCACAGGGACCCAATCAACTGGGAAATAATCCAAGAGTGTTTCAATAGACACATACAAGCAGATTAGACCCAGGTAGTAAGCACAAAGATTAACCTTCACAATGAGGAAATACTGAGGACAGCAGGCATTCTGGGTACAGATGGGATTGAGGAAAGGAGAGGATGGATTATCAGAAGGCCAATGTAACGGGATTTGGTTTGTTTGGGGTTTTATCTTTTTTTATTTTTTTTCTCTAACTATATAAGTCATTCTACCTCAAGTCCTAGACAAATACTAATTTGTTGCAGGAAGATCCTGCCACTCACCCCCCGAAGTGCAACCCTGGGGTGGTGAGTACATTTCAGCTGATAACATCAGTCACTGGCTACACAGTTTTAAAGACAAATTATAAATTTTCTACAACAACAACTCCTAAAAATCAGGTAGTACCAGCCATTCTGGCATGGAAGCTATTAACAATCATACATCGATCTTGGAAATACAGTTTAGAAACAGTCTGGGGATTCTTAGTAAACTAATCTAGCAGAGGCTGAGAAATTCCAGATGATGCAGAGCAGTCTCTAGGAACAAAAAGGGAACAATGCTGCTCTCCACGTATCTTGGAGATGCACTCTAGGAGTCGCATTAGTGTGCCCGTATACAGTACACAAAGGAATTTTAACAGTTCAGAAACAGAAGCATGTGTTTTGAACCTGCATTATGCTGAAACTATGATGACATTCAGACCGTGCCTCATTTTTAGTGTGAACAGAATAAACAATAGCATCCCATGACAAATGAAGGCATTGATTAAAACTGGAAAAATGGGGCCAACTTGAGTAAATCTTGTTTGCCTGGTTTCCTGTCTCCTCATTTGCTAGTAACTAAGAACAAAGCCTAACATAGCAACTAAATGTTAACAGAGAGATATTAACACACACAGTCCTCATCATGGCTGAGTGGTGTTATAAAATTCATCTTCTTAAGTAAGAGGTAAGGTACAACCCATGTGTGGTACTATCTCCTCCAACCTTGTGACTGAAGATGAACGTCATAACACAGACCAGTCATCATGTATACAACGTACATTCCTTCTTCTCCCCCGATCCTGAAGGAAACTGCTTTATATGATAGAAATGAAAAATAAAAAGTACTTGAAATGGAAGGAAACTGCAGATACTGGGTATAAATAGCTTGTAAATTATTACGGCAGCATCAAAGGAACACACACATGTTCTGAGTCTTCACTCACCACTCATACTGCACTTTCTCTTTTGCAAGGTGCATTGAGATCCGAGTAGAAAAATTTTGATAAGGACTACGAACTTTTAATGAATCACACATCCCTTTAGCTGACAATTTCATCTTTCATGAAACATGGGTATTGACTCCTGCATTCCAACCAAAATAACAGTTTGTATAAACTTAGCACTTACTGAATTTACACTGCAGTTTCATCTGAACAGTTGGATACTGCTCACTTTCAAAATCCGCTCTCCAGTGTCTTACTACATGCAATTTGTTACTTTATGCTTTTAATCAGCTTTCTATATTTCACTCCAGAAATCACTCCTATTTGTGATACACCATGTGCACAAATAGAAACTGTATTTTTCTAATTAAGGGGTATCCTTTGGGTAAGAAGCAGTACAGAATGCAACAGGTTGTTAATAATGATATAAAATACTACTTTTTGAAGAGAAATCTATACTTACATGCTTGCTTAACTGCATTTTGACATATAAAAGTTAGTAGGGAGGATGTATGTCCAGTGGTTAGGAAAAGCAACTGGGCGTAAAGACGTACGCTTACTCCTCAATCTCAGATGATGTGATATGGGATATTGGGTAAATAATTTAATTTTATGTTTCTCTTTATCCACGTCTAAAATTCAAGTAGTAATATGTAACTATGCACAGGCATGCTGCAAGGCTTACTTACCTGATGGTAAAGATGCTATAGATAAGCCAAGTATTTGCTATTTTAAATGCCTGTACATAAGGAAATTGAAGTTACGCAATACTCAGTTCACTTCACTCCCTTTTAGAAACTTTACAGATACATATTTTTTTTGGTAAAGAAAACTAAGTAATGTTGAAAAATGCATCATCATTCTTCCCTGGACTTCTTGCATACTTTTTAGGTGACTTCTGCATAACGCATGGCTGCATCTCCTTAGCACAGCAACCTGTACTCATAAAATGACACTTGGCACTGCACCTGGGACACTGTAACCTCCATGGACTAAAAGGTTTTGGTTTGTCTCGTCCCTTCTGATTAAGCAGTATATGGTAGGAACAAGAGTGTGTGGTGACACAGATCGATGGACTGCACCCTGTGTTTTCTGGTCCTGCTTGTTTCTACTCTTCATTTCTGGTTTCATGTAGCACCTTTAACATTCCTCACACAGAAGGGTGGGAATCATGCATTTTATTCACCATACTGTCCCAATAAAAAGAGAAAACCCTTTTAAGGAAAAAAGAATTTAGAAGTAGTTACGAAATTCTAAACTCCTCCTCTGATACTGTAAGCAACTTGTTTTCTAATCATTGAATGTGAACATTAACATACACGATTTACATCTACAAAATAGCAGGGATGAGAAGAAAGACACTTAATCATGTATTTTCATCCTTTGTCTTTCATTTGTCCCTCTCTGTTCCCCACCAAGAAAAGAGAATAAAGGAAATCCCAGGCACAGATGATGACAACACTTCAGCCAAATGACAAACATGGCAATTTGTAAAGAATATTGTAGAAAGAAGCCTACTAAAAGATTTCCAACATGAAATTTAACCATCTGTCAAGTACCACACCCAGAGGAAAGTTGGGAGTCACTCAGTATTGTATCATTTGTACTCCTACAGTGAATTACCAATGTAAACCACATAGGTCCACAGGGACATACTAGTGCCTTCTCACTGCATATTAACTTTAAGTCCTAAGGCATTCAGAGGGATAATGGTATTCAGCATACAGTCAGGTCTCAAAGGAAACCAGAATGCATCACGTGTCAACCGCATGTGTGTACCCTCTCATATTTATGTAACATATATGATGCATATACAAGTACAGAAACATGTAATTATCTTGAAAGACAAAGAAGAGAGTCAACTGTTTAGAGACAAATTATTCATGAAATCCTTATTTCATTGACTTCAGTAACTAACTCCCATTGATTTCAGGAGAGTGACTTCAGTAGGAATGTTAAGACGTCTGTGCTGCTTGCACATTCAAAAAACCTTTCAAAATTTTGTGCTATGCATAAATACTAAGGGTAGCTGGTTTCAGCAGTAAGGAAAAGGAAAGAAAAATAAATGCACTACATGTCCAAAATCTCTTACAAATTCATGGTACTTCTTGCTTTCTCATTACACTGTGAACAGCTACACTAAGCGATTCCCTCAGAGGGGAAAAAAGCAACTTGAATTCGGTTTGTCTTCTTTGAGAGGCCACCTGCCTCTGTGGTCAGAGCTCACCTTCCTACCACTTCTCCCTTGGAATATCAGAAAGACTCCCAGGGTTTCCAAGGCTGACAAGCTCAGAAATGCTAGCGTAACGGAGGGCATATATTGCCTTATCATAGCAGCACCCAGGTGTGGGGGGAGGAACTATTTTTCTGAGGTACTGCTACGACAAATTTATTTGTCTTCAATCTTACTACTGATAAAGTTACTATGAGTCATCTCAGGTTGCATCTTCTCTCTTAGAAGGAAACATGGTTGGCCATTGCTGGTCATGTGACATCCTGCACTTACATGAACACAAATATAAGGAAGCAGAATCATCCAGTATACCTGTACTGACAGCATAAATATACCTCTCAAATAGTTCCAACTAATTAATCTTCCTCTTTAAAAGACCTGCCTGTACACAGCATTTGCCACCAAGCATGGCAGAAACATATAGTTGAATAAAGACTGCAATTTGCAAGAAAACATGACATCACGATGCTTCTGCAATGGCAAAATGAGTGGTAAAAGTGCTGTTGGAGCTCCAGGTAGCAGCCTCTTTATATCTCAGGAATGGATACAGTCAACACAGAGGCAAACAACAGTGGTTGACCTAAGGCTGAAAACACATTAACACAGCGATATCTAAAGTCAGAGGTGGGAAAGCGGAGGCAGGAGGTGGACAAATATAAGGGCCTTGATCTCCCACCACTTTAGTCATAGTTATAAGCTACCAGAAGAGTAGTTTTCATCAAAAGGTACCCAGAAAGATGCCAGATGTACTGGGAAACGGGGCACTTCATTAAAAGACAGATCGTAATCAGTCTAATAACTGTGGTATTAAAAAAAAAAAAGGGAAAAAGAAATGCCTACCACATGTGGATGCACACTGGAGATGGCTGAAGATGCACCTAAAATGATTTCAGGTCAAAACTTTTTAGGATTAAAAAATAATCCACAATCATATGGGTAACAAAGACATGAGACAGGTACCACCTTCACAGTAGTTCATGTAAAAAACATGGTTCACGTGGCTGCTTCTGCTACTCTTGCTGTTCTTTCTGCTGTTGCTGAAAAATATCACTGGCTGAGGATGAGCAAGTAAGATTTAAAGCCTGGAAGCCGCTCATAGTATGATTCGGAAGGATGTGAGGTTTGGGCGTTAAATCTGTGAGAGTTCACTATGAAACAGAGTAGAAACAAAGGCAGGGTGCTGAAGTCAGAACTGCCTCAGCCAAGCTGGAGCCAGAAGTATCAATCATGTTACTTCTTGCCTCACCTTGGGGAGGATTGTTAGTAAAAGATGAGTCAGGGAAGCTGTGCTTAAATATATTTCCCCACGAGATCAGGAATACAAGAATCTTGGAGCAGAAGCACTGGCATTTCTTGTCATCTGAAGGGAAGAAGCAGACCTCAGGCTATCCTCTGTCCTGGAAAGCAGCACATAGGGCATCATCCTTTTCCCATTTGTGATCTGTTGCATATTGAAACAGGTAAATCCATTTGGTAATTACTTACAGGCTCCAGACAGATAAGAGATAGATGCATGTTCTTGGAGACATCCGTTCTACAGACCATCTGCTTTCCCACTGAAAGGAGTGGATCTCACATCACCTTGTTAATATGAAGCATGGTGGTCATGCTTTTTGTCATCTGTTCATGATAGCCTTTCTATGTAAAATGAAGGCTGGCCACAGGTATCTTGCTGCTCTGACCTCTCAAGACACTGAAATTTAAATTAAACCTTTGGTTCTGAGGTGTCCAGTGAAAAAGCAAGTCTAGTAGAGAGCAAACTTTTCCAATCTGTGAAGAAATGATGAAGAGAAATGCAACCCTTGCCAGTTATTGCCTAATTTTTGCTTTTCACTTGCAGAGGAAGTCATCATGCTGCACGATAGTCACCAACACGTCCATCAAATGGGGCAATCAGGAGTATAAAGTGTTCAAATGACATCTGCATCAAATGAAAGTGCAGTATTGTATTAGGTTGCATAGAAGTACAGGATGTCCTACAGCCAAATATGGCCACTTTCCATTCCAAAAGAACAGAGGTAACCAGAGTCACCTTTTTAGCTCTGTCAGAGCTTATAAATCAATCAACAGTACAACATTTGGCAAGAGAGAATTACAGCACAACTTTCAATAAGTTTCACCATTTGTTTTATGAGCCAATCTTAGAGATATGGCCTGATCACAATTTGTGGTTTTTTTAATATCTTCAGGATCTTCATGAAAAGGTCCAGTAGGAAGTGGTATCAGAAATGGCAGAGGCCTACCACAAAGAAAAGGCATACCAGAAAGAACCTTGCAGGTTAAAATGAAAGTCTTGCTGGAGCAACAAGAGTGTCATCAGTCTGAACGTTAATTCTGGAGTTCAACCCTCTTAAGTCCAGGACTGATGGATCTCCTATTTTTTCCCTGGTTCTCAGAAATAGCTGCCATAAAACAGGTGGTCACATCATTCTCCTAACAATTTGACGATTCTCTGAGAATGATTAAGAAGGGTGCTTGGAGTAACACAGTGTTGAAAACTGGTGAGGTATTGTATCACACTTCTATAGACTGTTTATGAAGATCTGAAGAGTATCTGGCAGCACAGGCCCAAAGACATGACTAGACAGAAAAGAGAATATAGGACAAGTCATTAAATATTTTTTACAGTATCATTTGTGAAACTCAGTTTGGAGACTCAATTGTATATCTTCATGAAAATTCATTCTGATGAGTAGTACTAATGGCTACGTTGCCTTTTTCTGAGGGAATCATACAGTGAATAATCTGCTTGACAAACAGGAGACAGCTGACAAAATGAGCTTGGATGCAAATGAGAAACTCATATTTTTTGACAGCTGAATGGAAGACTGCTGAAGAATGTAAGGTACATCAGGAATCCTTGACTAAGCGTAAAAATTTCACCTTCAGAAATGATTTCTGATGCTAGATTTCCAGGACCAGGCATTGGATATTCTGTATGATACAAATTGATTTTTGTTGAGATTACTTCTTGCCTTGTCCAAACCTGAGGCCAAAGCGCTCCACAGTCCCTCCAGACTTTCCAGATGAGATGGACAACTGATTATTTTTCTCAGAAGTTATTGGTTGAGGTGACTCATAATCCTTTCACACTGTGTGCCTTCATTCCTCTGCAAGTGAGGGGGACAGGACTGGGTAACTGAATGACAGATGAGCCTTTTCAGTGAACAGAGGTGATTACCACAAGAAGGGCAATCCTGGAGATGGGACACCTCAGACAAAATAAACATAAATTCTGAAGAAGAAGAAAAAGTAAGATAGTGCCTAAAATAAACAAACAAAACTGATTTAGTTGCAGGAACACCACCACGAAAAATTGCTTCACTCAGCCACACGGAATTGAAAAAAACCAAGGTGTGAGATGTACTGGCCTCTATAGATGCAGTCACGGCATACATGCATGTGTTACAAATACCGCTGAATCAGAGAACATTCTACAGCCCTCCACAGCAGCGTATTTACATTCAACCACAGTCTGAATGTGTATATATATGTAAACAACACAGAGAAAAACTAAAAACGTGCATCATGACTTACTTACATAAGAAGATCAATTATCCCGCAGGGTCTCAGTGAATACTACTACTCAACTTTTGTCCCATGTTAGGGAAAGGACCAGAATCACAGTAATTATTTTATCAAAAGTACCTGACAGTCAATTAAATTAGTATCTCCATAGGCTCATCAGTCCTGGGGTTTTTCTTAGACTTTGCATGAATAGAGATTGCCATAATTGCATGGCCACCTTGTTTTGTAGGATGGCACAAAGCAAGACTTGGATAATAACTGTAAGCCTGTTTTCATTTTGACTTCAGAGGTTTCAAAGTTGTCTCTCCAGAGGCAAAAGATCAGTTAACTGTGCACTGTGATGCACAGCTCCCTACCCATAAATATCTTATTAGTACAATAAAGTGAAGCAGGCCTCTTAAATCTGTGATGGGGATATTAGTATATTAACACAGGATCCACAGCCTATAGAGAAATATGCATTAACATACACATCTTAATTTAATCCATCTAATCTAATCTATCTAATTCCTATCAGTACCTCTAGATAACTTCTATGAGCTGCTAAGCAGTCCTACATTTTCCAAGACTTAGATGAGAGGCTGGTAGGAAGGCTAAGGTATTATAGACACAAGCCAACAAGTGAGAAGCTGGCAGAACGTAAACCACAGAAATCAAGTTGGCTGAAAGGAGTCATTACATCCTAAACCATTGTTGAGCTAATGTCCAGTAAAAAGTAAAGGAGCAGTAAATCTAGATCTGAGAAATTAAAAAAAAAGAAGGTAATACTCCAGGTAATGTCTGCATACTATACATCAATGTGTTAAAGGGTGTAAGGGTGTCCTTAAACCAGGGGAATAGAGGCAGTTCCCAAAACTTACTACTGTTTGGTTCGGTATTGATGAGGAACAATTTATGACAGACCGAAACTGCTTCTGGAGTTTTCTAGTAATAACATACAGCAAAAAAACAGATTACATGTAGCCTCAAAATGCTTTCAAAACCTCTTTTAAACACAATGTAAAACCTAGCAGTAGCTAAACTAGAATCAATAAAATGAACCTAACCATTCTTGGCCCATGGTCATAAAACTAAATTTAAACACAGGCAATCTTTCTTTCTTTTTCCCTCCACCTCTTTTTAAAATTATTTATGGTACAATCTGTTTCCATCTATGTTAGTCAAGCTAACCACATTATTATATTTAAGTTCCCTACAGAGCCCAGTGTGCATCATGCATACAGGTAACTTGTAGATATTGCTTATATTCTGATACTCACCAGGTTCTATCTGGGGTCCTGAGAATCACTAGTCATTCAACAACATTTGTAAATGATACTTGTAAACAGTAACTGCCCAAGAAATCCTAACACATCATTATATAATAAACTTTCACTTTTCTAAATCCTACCCCAGATAGGCGAGACTGAAAACGTAACAAATAGCGATTTGATCTGGCATTAAGCACATAACAAGAGTTGAAGATACATTAACGGTTGTAGCTCTGCTGCACACCCTCTACCTACAAGAGCAGTATATCCCAACCAGGGAGACACTGTGAAACAAGTCCTTCTCCCATAGATGAAGACAGGACAGAAGAGGACTGGTCCTAAACCACACTGAGCTACAAGTTCCCAGTCAATCTCCCCTGCAGTGGCTGACATGTGACAGGTTCTGATTCCCTCCCCAAGCCCTCTTCCATTTGCTTTGTGCTCCACCAGTCCCATTTCCCTTAATGGCACAATGACTAGTACATAACAGGAGATTCACCACATCTTCAACAGAGCTACACAGACATGTCTGAGGGACAGACGTGTCTTAGCATCCATGAATTCATATGCAAATCTCAGCCCCATATGTTTGCCTGCTACTTAAGCCTTTGACAACTTTTTTTATTCCTTGTGCAATTAGAACATTTACTTTTTATTTACACATAATTTGAAAAAAAAATTACTTTAGGTTGATACTTCTTTTTCCTTTAATTACCTGACAAACAGTAGTATAACTGCATAAATTTTGCCTGAGGTGAAAGTTGGAGCTGAGCCTAATCACTAGCTGGAGACATTGTTCTGGCTAACTTAGGCAGAACACATTTGTACTGTATGCCTGAACAATGGTTAGGCACTACAGTTAAGGATTCCTTTTAGCAGTTGTCGATTTTGATTAACCCTTTTCTAGATTATCTAAGAATGCAGTTTTTCTGCTTTACATTATTTAATTTGCATTAGAGTATAGAGGCAGAGGCAGTGAGTGGACTCTGAGTTCAGCAGAGCGTAAACATATGCACAGAGACATGATTAGCCTTCAAAGAAAGTATATGCGACTTTCTGAAATGCAGACTAGCACCTCCTTACATACTATACAATTCATGCAGCAGCATTGGTTTTATTTCCAGAATAAACCGCAAGTCTTCCTATTCGCCTGTCTTGAAGTAAGGAATCAAAAGGGAAGCCATGAAAGTAAAAGAGGGTATCAAAGTTGAAGAAAATAAATAGAGGTATTATAAATGTGCCTAAAATATGTATTAAAAAGATACTATTGCAACTGGATGTCATTTGAGAAAACTGACCAAATATTATTTTTGGTCAGCATTTACTGAAAGACAAATGAATTCTGCAGTAAAAGGGATTCATAATTTTTCAAAGTTACATATAGTTCCTAAAATCCCCCAGTTATTTCATTCTACTGTTTCATGGTTTTTGTGTAAGCTGAAGTTTCTCGTGTTATGCCACTAGGTAGGTAGGACATACTTAATTCCAAGAGGTCATCAAAAATACAAAAACTTTGCTAGAATGAAAACATTTCACCACCACTGTGACTCCGCAGCATCCTGTATGATCTCCCTTGCCTGTTTCCACCAGTGTCTGTTTCTATAAAGCCCTTAAACTTAGACAAACTCGATGCCCAATCTTGAACTACCCCTCAATCCTCAGTAGCATCACTGGACAGAATGTATCCTGGTATGTTTAAAAATGGTCTGATCAGATTTTCTGATAAATGACAGAGGAATTTTTCCTCAGGTAAGAGTGTTTTCATTCATTTTCTCTCTAAAATACACACATTAACACATATCAAAAAAGCAACTCATGTATTTGCTCATTGTTCACCACTGAAAGAAGCCTGAATGAAACCACAGTAAGGACCAACCAAATCTGCAGAGCTTCAGAGCTAGAACCCGGATGTAAAACTGAATTTTCCAGCCGTTACTTCATCTGTACAGCACACCAAGCCAATTTAACATGATGATTCTGCAGACTAGGCCCATCTTATCAGAATTAATTCATTCTAAAAAATGCTTAGCTCTTTTGGCTTAAAAGAGCTCTTCATTCATGCTAGAGATCTCTAAACCATCAACCACTTAATCTGGACTGCTCCTAAAACGAAATTTCACTACTCCTGATAGTAGTCAGAACTCAGTTTTTACATGCACAAGTAATTTGTTTTGCAGAGATCATCGAGTCTCAAAACTTCCCACATCACAGCCATCAGGTTTGTTTGTTTGTTTTAACATACTAAAAGACTGCATCACCATTAATAAGGTGCTTGTATGCCTGCTATAGGCCTTCCAAAACCCTGAGGAGACTCATCAAGAATCCGTAGAACATCAGAATCACTCAGCCTCAATTCATTAATCTCTCATCATGAAAATGCACAGGAGACTCTCTGATAGCAATGAAGGCTCCTATTGGCATATATAAACATAAATGACAGAGGTCTCTATCCTTTACATCAAATAACGTTTCAAGAAGGAGAAAAAAAAATGGAGGAAACATAAAAAAATTACGCTTACTAGTGAAGAACATGTCCACTGTTTCCAACACTAAAGTAAACATTAAACATTTTTCTTCTACCAAAAAAGTGTGTTTAACACTGCCAAAGTCAGCTTAGGAATCTGTACTGAGGCACTTCACTTGGAACACATAGTGAGAGAGACACATGTTTTTCACAAATGCAAATTTCTCACAATTGGTACACTCTGCCCCCCTTCCCCCCCTAAAACTTACAGCTTAATTAGTATTTCTAAAAAACATTTGCAAACGATAAAAAGTGAAGATTTTCTCTTAGTATTAGAGGACAAGTATTTTCTTTCTCCCTTTCTCTGTTTTGCATTGCCACATCTGGAAATAAATCATTAACAACATATTAATGTAAATATAATATCAAAATATTGGCAAACTTGTAGCAGCATACCCATAACGCATATATGCAGTAGTGGCCTTCTTAAATTACTTAACTTCCAATCCTTAAAAAAGCAATCCATTAAGAACTTTACAAGGAAAGTGCCCCAAGGCTAGTTTAAAGGCTGATTGATGTCCCAGAGACACATTACAAAAATAGAGGTTAAAAAATATATAATAAAAATCTTATGCTTGATAAAAAATGTAATACTGTGACATGTAACTTCCAAATAAAATATGGTATTCTACTTTATTTTTATACTGATCTCTGCTATTATGTTTTTACTGAACTAACCGAAATAAGAACTCGGTACACTCCATTTCAGGTAAAATATTTTAGAAGCCCACACTATTCATTAATAAACTTAATAAGCAAGAACACTTTGATTCTGTAACACCTTAATAGTCATATTTCTGTGTTTCAGTTTTATGTGCTTTACTGCAATTGTTTGACAATGAAAGACGAAGCGCAAATAAAAGAACCACAAAAGCACCCTGTTTTACAAGTAGGTAGGAATAAATTTGGGAACATATGGAAGCTAGGGAGAGGAGAGAAGTCACAAGTTGGATGAAGATTTTAGGGACTGGGTGGCCTGAAGTTGAAAGATATGCACTTAAGCGCCCAAATGACGGGATGGGAGGGAGGGGGTTGTGGAGAGAGGGGGAAGGCCACTTCTGTGCACACACACATGTGGAATAAAGCAGAACAGTGTACAGCCCTGATCTGCCCTTGATTTTCTAGGAGTTTCTTCTGGAAATCTGGTGAATAAAAGAACACAAGAATCAAACCTCTGTCTGCTTAGCTTTTATTGAGCACACTCCGCACTGGCAAGCAACTGTATACACTGCTTTCAAAGGCATATTGCTGTGTAGGAGTGATGACTGAGTGCCCTCCGGGCACCTCAAACGCAATGCTGTCACTTCTAGTCACTACTCAGCAGGGCTAATGCCATACCTGTTATGACAAGAATCAGCCACTTAAAGGCACCACACCTCTGCCCCCACAACGCATACTTGGAAGAAGGTATGAGCTGCACAATAACGTTTTAGGTGTTGCCAAGGAGAAGCAATCTTTCCTATAAACACTGAAGAGGTGAGAAGCACAGAAAATTAATAAACTCAGGGAGAGTATTAAATGGAGGAGGACTCCTTAGTCGGAGACCAAATAATTACTGTGATTTTGCAGTAGTTCCTCTTGTGTATGGTCAGAGAAAGTAAAAAATTAAGATGCCATTTGACCAGGCTAAACTGGGGTTTAGTTGTCAGCCTAAACCTGCCATCTGGTGTCAAGATACAGCAGATCACACCCCAGATGTGATCCTTCAAACAAATTGCATTTCTACCCCCTTCCTCTCTTTCTGCAGTGCGAGCAGAGAAGAGGATCTATCAAAGATGCAAATTAGCAGTTTATTTCTTAGTAGAGCAACTGTTAATAAGAACAATCACATCAACAGGTAAAATTTCACACACATGTAGAAAAAAAATTAATTACTTCTCCACAATCTCCATCTGTCAGTATTCGGTGCCACGGAAATATGTCTGCGGTTAAGGAAGGAGGTATGAATTTCTTGCTAGCAAAATATGCAGGTTGGCCTACCTCAACCATTTGAAAGCCTTCTGAAAACCCGGTATTTGTTTCAGGGCACTGTAAGTTTTGAAATCTTTGTCTCATTTCTTTACTTCTTTCTGTCGCAATATCTCATTCCACAATTGGGGTGGAGAAGGGTTATGCAGCGCTATCATTTGCACCTCATTAGTCTTGGGCTGGAGCTTTGAGAAAGCTGATACTCCCTCTAAATTTTTACAGATGCTTCTAGTTTACCAGTTCATGACTGCACTACTAGGAAAGACTTCCTGCCACTAAACTGCTTGCTGGCATGTAAGCTGAATTTCAAAATCCCTGAAAAAAGTAAAGCTCTGTGGTGCTCACTTGCCTTATTCT